>NW_007391061.1:0-1315 GCF_000475195.1 Diaphorina citri | reverse complement strand
ATGTTCGCGGATTTGGCGATTTTGTTCGCGGATTTCGCGATTTTGTTCGCGGATTTGGCGATTTTGTTCGCGGATTTCACGATTATGTTCGCGGATTTCGTGATTACGCTACGTAGGAGTTTGGGTTTGGGCTATAAAACATTAACACTCACACCACAACAGTGATGGGACTGAAGAGAGTTTCACCAAACTAACTTACGTACATATCTACTTGTATTACTATTTTCCTTTTACCAATAGCTGATTTCCTTTTACCTACATATACCTTTAGCTCCGATTCCCATTCAACTATATATAATAGCTGCAATTTTCATCAGCTACCTATGTTTCCTCAGTCGTATATTGGTCTATACCTCTATACTCCTATCATTGAATCTCATACGAGAGCAATGTTTCCAAATTTTCTTCTTCTCCTCTTTCTCCTTCTTCTTCTTCTTCTTCTTCGTTGTCTTCTCCTTCTTCTTCGTTGTCTTCTCTTTCTTCTCCTCCTTCTTTTCCTGCTCCTCCCTCTCCCCTTTCTTATTCTTTTTCTCCTCCCCTCTCCGCGTCTGCGTCTTCTCCTCCTTCTCCTCTTCTTCCTCCTCTTTTTTCTTCTTCTTCGTCTTCTCCTTCTCCTCCTCCTCCTTTTTCTTCTTCTCCTCCTTCTCCTTCTTCTTCTTATTCTTCGATTGTAAAAGTTAGGGTAAAACAACACTCAAATAAGCATCATTCAATAGGATAAGGAAAGTCGTGTGATGTTCACACCAGATTTTTTCTTCTTATTCTTCTTCTTCGTCTTCTCCTCCTCCTCCTCCTCCTTTTCCTTCTTCTCCTCCTTCTCCTTCTTCTTCATATTCTTATTCTTCTTTTTCTTCGTCTTCTCCTTCTCCTCCTCCTTTTTCTTCTTCTCCTGCGTCTGAGTTGTTCTTTTCAATACCAACATTGTTCTTCTTATTCTTCTCCTTCTCCTCCTCCTTTTTCTTCTTCTCCTCCTTCTTCTTCTCCTGCGTCTGAGTTGTTCTTTTCAATACCAACATTTACATCAAACCAACGGAAAACTTTTTCTCCGAAATCCATTTGGAAAATTTTCTATACATCGGGATGATCATGATGAATGAGCAAAAAAGTACCAAATCCTATGAATAAATAAATAAATAATACACTTGTGTATGGAAAACTTGGAGATCTCTCTAATCTGGATTGTATACTCGGGAACGAAAAAATGGGGACAGGAATTTCTTTTTCATTTAATTTTTTTCCGCCAGCCTAGTTAGCTTAGTTGGTAGCGCGTCTGCCTTGTAAGCGCTAGGCCGCGGGTTCGATCCCCGCCCGGGGC
>NW_007391060.1:0-1315 GCF_000475195.1 Diaphorina citri | reverse complement strand
TCTCTCTACGATAACAAAACATTAGATCTAAATTCTTATAGAATGAAATCAAATCATAGCTAGAGTCAAACAGGTAACCACGGGTAAATAAATTTGATTCCCCAGAAAGGGTGTATACTGTATATGGGGCGTGTTATTCCTTGTACCTTATAGACTGACTCGAACTTTGATTAGAAATTATAACAGGGGATAATATTTATATGGCTGTAGGTAACTTGCGTACTATTTCAATTTTAACCTTCTAGTTGCGTACTAAAATCTACTCTACCTTCAGTACATTCGTACAATATTTTCCAATGTTTGGACTTAAGGTTCACAGTTGTTAATATCCTTGAGCTTTCATTCATAAAAGTGAGTTCTAGGTTTTACTTTTACAATTTTGCAAGTTAAGTAACTCTCAAAAAATAGTTAGAGAAGAAGAAGAAGAAGAAGAAGAAGAAGAAGAAGAAGAAGAAGAAGAAGAAGAAGAAGAAGAAGAAGAAAAAGATGTCCGATTTGCGTACTGGGTCTTTTTTGTTTATTTTTCAAAAGGTTGAGGGATTTTTTTTTATTAACATGGGACAAAAACATGCCCCCGTTTTCTAATTTTGCTCAAATAATTAAGAAGTCCTTTTTATATATTTCCTTTTCGCGTGCTACCTGACCCTATCATTCCCAGAAAGTTGATCATTTGTGAAAGTTCTTTTCGCGTGCTACCTAACCCTATCATTCCCAGAAAGTTGATCATTTGTAATTTTACCTGACGTTCATGAGCGTCCAAATTTCTACTTTCTACAAAAGTTCGAAGTTTCAACTCAACAGTTTGTCTGTAAGCCTGTCTGTTCGTTCCGCGGTAACGGTTTGTTTGATTTTAATGAAAAGTGCTTGCCGCTTTTCACTAAAATTGCAACACATATAGGATAATTTCTTCCGAGATATTGAGCCCGATTAAGATTTGCAAAACCTGCAGGAAGGAGCCTTTTTAAGAAATTATTTGTTCGGTCGTAACTCCCGAAGGATTAGTCGGATTTTGATGAAATTTTGCAAACATATTCAACACTTAAAGAATATTTTGGGATAGGATAATTTCTTCCGAGATATTGAGCCCGATTAAGATTTGCAAAACCTGCAGGAAGGAGCCTTTTTAAGAAATTATTTGTTCTGTCGTAACTCCCGAAGGATTAGTCGGATTTTGATGAAATTTTGCAAACATGTTTAACACTTAAAGAATATTTTGGAAATATTATTTGCCGATTCAATTTTGATCTTCATAATCAAAGAGTACAGAAGGACAAGTTTTACTTACCAATAGCTGAGTGAGATGTGTATTGAGGGA
>NW_007391059.1:0-1315 GCF_000475195.1 Diaphorina citri | reverse complement strand
GTAGGTACTAGGTACATTGGTAGTAAAGTTGTTTTTAACATGGTTGCCATATACTCCATATAGCTTGCCTGTATTGTAGCTAAGTAAATAGCAACACTGTATAAGTACCTAGAAAACACTGTTGCATTGTGCTCGTCTCTCTCATTATGGCAAGGTCGTTTCTTGTTCTGCTGATGGCAACCGGTTTCAATGTCTCGGTAGTTATTAGACGCTATGGCTATTCATATAGATACTTAGTGGTGGATGGCGTGATCAGCTGTCTTGTAACATTACTGTCCAGTACAACATGCAATTGCAATAAGAAAAGAATAGAAAGGGGCGGAATGGAATTGTAATCAACTTTGGTAAGTTGAAATGAGGTTTGACAGAGGGAACTGTAACTTCCAACGACTTATCGTCCCGAAAACGAAGAGAGACGGAAGACGGGATAGGAAAAAGCTAGTCGTTCCGAGAACGAACCTTATCTGTTTGGGATATTATCAGCCCCGGGCGAGAATTGAACCCGCGGACTAGCGCTTACAAGAACCCCTAAAATCCTCAAATTAACTAGATCCCAGCTTGAGTGGGGCCGGGAGAAGCCAGATAGAATACTGCATATTGATAAAATACTGAATACTTACACGAGTGCGTATACACACAAGGAACATACAAGAATATAATAAATAATTAGGAGCAGGAAATTAAAAAACAAATTCATGCGTAACAGTAGACAAGATGGGGTAGGGGGGGGGAGGGGATTTACAGGGAGTTCCGGGAACGACAGACAAGAAGGAAGAAACATAGGAGACACAAACGGGTGAGGGGTCCCAAGTTAGGCGCATTTCCCCCTCGAGAAAAAGCGAGGTAAAAAGGGAATAGAATACCTACCTAAGTATTCTACGCCAGCCTATAATTGTAAGCGCTAGGTCGCGGGTTCGATTCCAACCCGGGGCAGATTTTATCCTAAACAGATAAGGTTCGTTCTCGGAACGGCTGGCTATGTCCTATCCTGTCATTCTTCTCTCTTCGCTTTCGGGACGATAAGACCTTATCAGTTACAGCTAGCTCCAACCTCATGAAAAAAAAGCTAACTAACAATTTGTCCTATTTTGAATAAGTTTGACAAGAAAATGTTCAAGAAATCCGCTTTTTAGAGTTTTTAGGTTTTCTTAAAGGAAATGTGCTAGTTCGTTTTCAGCCCTCGTATAGAGGCCCTTTTTGTAAGTTCTAGAGTTCATTGAACTTCCAGTTATACGAGATCCTACCCATACATTGGTATGTATTGGAAATGACTTTAAGTTACCACAAAGACAATAAAGCTCTGACAGGTTGTCAT
>NW_007391058.1:0-1316 GCF_000475195.1 Diaphorina citri | reverse complement strand
CGATGTTTTTCGTCTCTGTGCTTGGAATTTGGGGTGCTCTTAGCCTCGTGAATACAATTGTGTAACTACTTTCATTGAGTAGCGACCAGTGGCGGCATTATTAGTGTGAATTGACTTTGAAATATGGAAATTGATTGCAAAGGAGGCACTTAGTAATGGTGTGATATCCTCAAAAGTTGTGGAAAAGAAGAAAAAGAAAAATTCCCTAGTTCTTCATTTCTTCTGCTCTTTGACTTGGAATCTCAGCCAAATAAGCGCAACTGTAAACATAACTCTGGTTCGAATCCCACCATCGACAAAAATTTGTACTCGTTTCGATTGCAAATATTTCAACGGGTTACTTTCTGGTGTTCTCGTGTTGACCCAGCACCAAAATTTGTACTCGTTTTTCGATTGCAAATATTTCACCGGGTTACTTTCTGGTGTTCTCGTGTTGACCCAGCACCTAAATTTTGTACTCGTTTCGATTGCAAATATTTCAACGGGTTACTTTCTGGTGTTCTCGTGTTGACCCAGCACCTAAATGGGAAGTATTGTGTCTCTTCTCGCCCATCTGATGAGAGGCATACTACGGGATGGGCATGCTACGACAAACAACCACAAGCGTCCAATGTAGCAGTTGTTTTATCGCTACGAAATAAAAACGGCGGTGAAACACTCATCTTTAAAAACTTAAAAAAATTGCTAATGTTCGTCAGATATTTGCATTCAGATAATATTGTTCTATTCTGTCGTATTCCTTTCTCTACCATAGAGTCCATTTAGTGTTTAGTTCTTGTATTCATTCTTATCGTATACAGATATAGCATGTCTCAGAAGTCCTAGTCGGACCTCTTGTAACTTTTGAACGGCTTGGTCTACCATAGAGTCCATTTAGTGTTTAGTTCTTGTATTCATTCTTATCGTATTCAGATACAGCATGTCTCAGAAGTCCTAGTCGGACCCCTTGTAACTTTTGAACGGCTTGGAATATTGAAAATCTGTTTTGTTCTAAAGATAGAAAAGGGCCCATGGCAAATTCGATGGTGATATCAAAATCCCGGTTCGAACCCCAGAAGTGGCACTTTTTGTATAAAAGTTATTATTTCTCGCGAATTTCAAATGAGAACCCCTATTTTTTATTTCATTTTCGTATTTTACTTCGAATTTCATGGGGAACCACAGAATCTATTGCTATTATTGGTAAGTGGTAAATACGGGGGGCGAGATTTTTTTCATCCTGAACAAGGGAAGTGAATGAAGTGATATATCAAATCCGTGTAGTTTTATTAGGTGCTGAATAACGTGGTGGCATTAGTTTTTCGTTATCTTTCATT
>NW_007391057.1:0-1316 GCF_000475195.1 Diaphorina citri | reverse complement strand
CGCTTATAATTTTATGTATTTCCACATTTTATTTTTTATTTACCCACCAAAAGCGGTATGAAAAAAAAAACCTTGTATATCTTATGATATTGTTGATGTATCTGTACTGTTTGTACTGTTTTGCCAGCGTATATAGGGTTGCGGGAGAACCAAAAGTAACTCCAGTTGTCAAAAATTTATGAGAACCCATCTTTTCAATAACAACTTCACAAGTCGGAAATTTGCGTTTGGCAATAGATGGACGTCCCTGAAACTATTATTATAATGGTCATTCATCAATCATCATGCAAAGGTTTTGTTTTTGCCTCTGTAATAGTACATTATTTGCGAAGTGCGAGATTTAAAGTTAGAATTTCTTACTGAAACAGAGGCCTGGTGGCCTGGATATCAATTAGCAGAAGTTGTCCCACGTCCCTGAAACTATTATTATAATGGTCATTCATCAATCATCATGCAAAGGTTTTGTTTTTGCCTCTGTAATAGTACATTATTTGCGAGATTTAAAGTTGGAATTTCTTACTGAAACAGGGGTCTGGTGGCCTGGATGTCAATTAGCAGAAGTTGTCCCGGCGACCCTGTATGAAAAATTATATTCCTGTTTGGGTAGCTGCAAATATTATTTATTGTAAATATAAAAACATGTTTACGTGGATTTTTTTAGGGATGCACAAAAACAGTGGGATAGGGTGTGAGAGGTAAAAGGGGTAGGGGGGATATTTCATAGCCATATTATATCCCAGGGGAAAAATTAGGGGGAGGTGTGGATACTTCTGACTCTGACTGTGGGGAAAACGAAATGGGAAGAGTGTTCGATGGCAGATAATGTTTCAGCAGTACTTTATTTTATTGTAAATATAAAAACATGTTTACGTGGATTTTTTTAGGGATGCACAAAAACAGTGGGATAGGGTGAGAGAGGTAAAAGGGTAGGGGGGATATTTCATAGCCATATTATATCCCAGGGGAAAAATTAGGGGTAGGTGTGGATACTGTGGATACCTCTGACTCTGACTGTGGGGAAAACGAAATGGGAAGAGTGTTCGATGGCAGATAATGTTTCAGCAGTACCTATTTTATTTGTTTACAAAAACACCATGAAAATGTATGAAACCTTGAGCATCAGCAATTTCATCCAAAGGCGATTTGTTTACAACAATGTATGGACTATTGACCAAGTTACAAAGAGGGACTCACCTTCGGTCTATGGAGAGGAAATACTACAAAGAAAGTGATCGCAAAGGGAAAATGACCAAAGGTCATTTGCCGGGATTGAGAATTCTACTTTCCATTTTATCTACATTTAGGCAAATTTCAAG
>NW_007391056.1:0-1316 GCF_000475195.1 Diaphorina citri | reverse complement strand
GCACCATAATGCTAGGGCATTTTCCAAAAATATCCTCGCTTCAATAGGTCAAACTTTTTTTTTACAATTTGGAATTTTTATATCTAAGGCTGTTCAGACAAATTCAGTGTAGACCCAAAATCAGTTTGTATGATAAAATTCCAGTTCCTTTTTGATATCTAAAGCTGTTCAGACAAATTCACTGTAGACCCCAAATCAGTTTGTATGATAAAATTCCATTTCCCCTGTATTGATGACATTCTGTCTCTCTTCCCCCACAGAAGTCCAGAACAGTCGATAGAGATAGAAGATGAGCCCATGGAAGAGGACGAAATCAAGTGAAGGAACCTCCACCCTTCTCTCCTTGTGACAGACCACTACCCCTCCTCCCTCTAGGGAGATTACGGTGAAGCCAGGTTTAGAATTATGATGAAGCCCGGTTTAGAATTACGGTGAAGCCAGGTTTAGAATTACGGTGAAGCCTGGTTTAGAATTATGGTGAAGCCAGGTTTAAAATTATGGTGAAGCCAGTTTTAGAATAACGGTGAAGCCAGGTTTAGAATTATGGTGAAGCCCGGTTTAGAATTATGGTCAAGCCAAATTTAAAACAATGGTGAAGCCAGATTTAGAATTATGTTGAAGCCATATTTAGAATTATGGTAAAGTCAGGTTTGGAAGTATGGTGAAGCATGAAGGCAGGTTTAGAAGTATGGTGAAGCCCGGTTTAGAATTAGGGTGAAGCCAGGTTCAAAAGTATGGTGAAGCTAGATTTGGAATTATGGTGAACCCAGGTTTAGAATCACGGTGAAGCCAGGTTTATAATTATGGTGAAACCAGGTTTAGAATTATCATGAACCCTAGTTTAGAATTATGGTGAAACCAATGTTTAGAAGTGTGGTGAAGCCAGGTTTAGAATCAGACTATATTGGATCTGATGGTATATTGAGAATCCCTTTACTCTTACAGTCTAAACAAGGTTTTGTTTATCCTATGGACCGAATGACCAGACTAGGTAGATACCAGACAACAGGACTATAGATCACTTACTGATATTGAGTTCAGTCAGCATTTGTTCGAGAGCTTTGATTTTCTTCTGTCCCAGACCTGCTGGCAGCTTCATCTTCTGAGATCTAATGGACACGCCTGTAGTTCTCAGTTCTGGGAACTTGATACCGGCAGATTCCAGGGTTTGCTAAAAACAGGAAGGATAGGAAAATTTGTTAGGTTGAAGCTTTGAATAAAACCAACGTGACGTAATTGATACTGGCAGATTCCTATGTTTGCTATAAACAGGATGGACAGAATAATTTGTTAGGTTGGAACTCAGATTAAAACCA
>NW_007391055.1:0-1316 GCF_000475195.1 Diaphorina citri | reverse complement strand
GAGGGAACTATGAAAATAAAAGCTAAAAATAATCTAGTTAAAAAAGGTCGGTTATTCTTTTTTTTTTGACAGAGGGAACTGTGTAACTGTACTTTTTTAAGCGAATGCAAATATCAAGTTTTTTTTTAAAGAGGTTTGACAGAGGGAACTGTGACTGCTAGAGAAATCGAAGAGAGAAGGAAGACAGGATAGGAGAAAGCCAGCCGTTCCGAGAACGAACATTATCCCATCAGGATAAAAAAAAAAAACACATGTATTTTTTTGTTAAGAGGTTTGACAGAGGGAACTGTAACTGCTATGGTCTTATCGTCCCAAAATCAAGAGAGAAGGAATTTTTTTAAAGAGGTTTAACAGAGGGAACTGTAACTGCTATGGTCTTATCGTCCCGAAATCGAAGAGAGAAGGAAGAGAGGGATAGGAGAAAGCCAGCCGTTCCGAGAACGAACATTATCCCATCAGGATAAAATCCGCCCCGGGCGGGAATCGAACCATTTTAAAGAGGTTTGACAGAGGGAACTGTAACTGCTATGGTCTTATCGTCCCGAAATCGAAGAGAGAAGGAAGCCAGGTGGAAGAAAGCAGAGGGAACTGTAACTGCTAGTTATCGTCCCGAAATCGAAGAGAGAAGGAAGACAGGATAGGAGAAAGCCTACGATGGGAACTGTAACTGCTATGGTCTTATCGTCCCGAAATCGAAGAGAGAAGGAAGACAGGATAGGAGAAAGCCAGCCTCCGGTCTTATCGTCCCGAAATCGAAGAGAGAAGGAAGACAGGATAGGAGAAAGCCAGCCGTTTCGAGAACGAACATTATCCCATCAGGATAAAATCCGTCCCGGGCGGGAATCGAACCCGCGGCCTAGCGCTTACAAGGCAGACGCGCCACCCGAACATTATCCCATCAGGATAAAATCCGCCCCGGGCGGGAATCGAACCCGCGGCCTAGCGCTTACAAGGCAGACGCAGCCCATCAGGATAAAATCCGCCCCGGGCGGGAATCGAACCCGCGGCCTAGCGCTTACAAGGCAGACGCACTACCAACTACGCTAACTAGGCTGGAGGTCGGTTATTCAATTTCTCTTGAAATCTTGACACACAAGGATTCCCACGAAAATCCCGGCTTAACTAACTTGGTCGGTAACTCACCTGAAGTTCTGACATTAGAAAAACGGGAGTCGGGACTTCTCGCGAAATCCTTTGGCTTAACTTGTGCACACTTTTATAGCTTGCACACGAACTTAGTGCAAACGGGGGGAAAAAGCGTGTGTACCCCAAAGGTTTTATTCTTCCCTGAGAGATATTTTCATCCCCCAGAATGA
>NW_007391054.1:0-1317 GCF_000475195.1 Diaphorina citri | reverse complement strand
GTAAATGATTATCCATTCGTACCATTTATGGTTAAATCGGGTTTGGAAAAGCTTTTGAAATAAACCTGGATCACCAGGTTATTCTTGACCATCGCGTATTACCCAACCTAAATTATTATACCATATTTTTTATTATTTCATATTTTAGCAATCAACTAATATACACATGACACGATGCGTCCAATCTTTAATTATTTCAATTAGCTATGGACGCATCTTACGTGTGTTTTTTGGTACCTATTAGTTAGGTTTTCGGTATCAGGTAGGTACCACTGTGTCTAAATACTCACGTAAGAACCAGGTAATAAGTACGTAGATCTCTTCATTCATTTGATTAGATATTACATCATTATTATATTGTTGATTTTTTCCCCGTTTTTTGTCAATCGTCTGGTGACCGTTATAGTACTGGCAACCTCCGTAGAGCTAATGCGTTCACATTAGACGGATACACCGCGTTCTATTCCCGATTGAGACGAAGTTTTTCCGAACTTGGTTTCAGATTCAAATGATATTTCATTTTCTGATCGACTGTAAATTTTCGAGTAAAAGAGACTAATATGGTACTCTCAAAAGCCTGGTCACGTCCAAAATCAATTGATCAACCAAATTTACATTCAGACAAACTAAATGTATCACTAGTGTGAATTAGTTTAAGAGCACAACAAAATTTACAAATTTTTTATAGTAGTTGTAGTAGATGTGTATACCTTGAAAAGTTTTGAGTTCCTCATAATTACTATGTATTAAAACTAGATTATTTAGTTCTGCTCATGATAATTGATAAATAAATGAATTTATTACTGATCAAGTTGTTATTTAATTGATGATTATGATTGAGTTTCTCTTCGACACATCTTCTCACATACCTGTCCAATATTTCAACATAAATTATACAAACATAAGTACATACCTGTACATAATCAATATTACATCCGTACATCCAATATTCCAACATAAATTATACAAACATAAGTACATACTTGTACATAATCAATATTACATCCGTACAATGATGTATGTACATACATGAGACATTGTTGTGACAATGTAATAACATCTGGTCCCATGTCTTCTTTTCCCACCGACTGAAAGTGAAAACGTTAGGGTCCCTACAGACGATGAGTCCGTTTGAGTTCACTTTTCATTCAAATGAATTCGATTGTGAGGTCCAAACAAGTACACACTAAAAGTCCACGATTGTTAAAATAAATCCCCGCTTTTTTTCGCTGGGATTGGAAGTTTGACCGAGTTGTCTGTTCCAGGAACGGCTCTGCAGTCCAGCCGTAAAAGAAAAGTCATAATGCCATAGTTTTT
>NW_007391053.1:0-1317 GCF_000475195.1 Diaphorina citri | reverse complement strand
TTTGTATGATGTATTGTTTTGCCCATTAGAAAATTGCTTGGAACTCTGACTGAGTGTGTTTTCATTTGAGGCCTGTTTATTTGTATGATGTATTGTTTTGCCCATTAGAAAATTGCTTGGAACTCTGACTGAGTGTGTTTTCATTTGAGGTTTTTTTTTTCATGTCCCAAGCGTTGTTCTTTTCTTTTTTTATAAGAATGAAATTTTGATTTAATTGGACACAGACTTGTTGTTCATGATATTAATTTATTTTAATTAGAACTCGTGTTCTTCGAGTGTCGTGGTTGTTGGTTTCGTACATGTTTCCATCTCTTTGTTCATTCAGAATTCTCTTGAGTGACAACACAGTCTGGAATTTCTTTTTGATCACGGGGTCATTGGAACCACATTATGTCGGTGGAAAACTCTTTTTCTGATGTGTTTTGTTAATAGGTCATGACTGGTCGTTCATATAGGTAAAAAATTCCCTGATGTATGACTTTGTTGAAGTCACTTCACATTCCTGAATACTTTGGGCAATTTTAATTAGGTCTCTTCGCATTGAAATTGACTTCTGAACTGTAACTCATCCAAGAGTATTGCTTGCTTTTATGTTCTGTTCGAGCTCTTTATAACAGTTTTAGCTCATCAACCAAAGTATCAAGTTTTATTACCAGCAAAAGTACGAGTATATCAAAAATTGAAACCGTCTTCTAAACATATCAATACCCTTCCACACTGGAGCAAGGCAAAATCAAACAAAAATGAAAAGAAAGTTCAAATTCCGACACGAGTTATCGTTAAAAGCCCTAGACGAAACGCGCGGGGGCAAGAGAGGAATCTTCATCCGATGTATCTTGTATTGGTTCATTACATGAAATATCTTGGGATATGTTTTGTCCTTCCCCTCCCCCTCATCCTGTTCCTCTGATTGGACAGAAGAAGATACAGACATATCCTGTTAGAATATGGACTGATTGCTAAGACGTGCCACTGACAAACTCAATCAAGTCAAATTTTCTGCTTCTTTTTCCTGCACGGGGAAGGTCCTCGTTATACGTTGACTTGTTAGAGTGAAGAAATCCAGTGGCGACGTCCAGGGATATAAGTTTCGGCCGAGAGAACTTTGACCTTTGCCGGTGTGGTTGGTTGTGTTTTGGGCAAGGAGTGATATAGGTATTTGAAAGTGTCCTCTGGGATGTCCTATTCCCTATTCCATTTATACCTATTGTCTTGAGGTATATGATTCGGGAATTGGAAAGGCAAACCACCATCGTATCGTCTGCCAACCAGCATCACACCATCAGCAACTTGTTTTGAATTTTAGATTCCGACCTT
>NW_007391052.1:0-1317 GCF_000475195.1 Diaphorina citri | reverse complement strand
AATTCTGAGTGGGGGACACAAAACAGTACCTCAGAGTCACTTAGTACCTGAACTCAAATCTCGTATCGGTCGCCGCCCCTGGTAGATAAATACAACTTCGCCTCTGATAGATAGAAGTACAATGTTGACCCTGGCAGACAAAATACAACTCCGACCCTGGGCGATAAATACAACTTCGCCTCTGGTAGATAGAAATACAACTCTAATCCTCGTAGATAGAAATACAATCCCACCAATGGTAGATAAAAATATAACTGCGCTTTTGCAGATCCAGACTATCCCAGACCTAATAAACTCATGCGCAAAAACAACAAGAGACAAATTGACTTAGAGCCCGTTCCGACTTGTCGTTCGGGAAAAAATCGTGTCATGTGTAGTGGAAACACTCTCATTTAAATTACATTGCCTACAGGACGTAGAAAAAAATCGAAACTCACGATAAGTGGAACGGGCTCTTAGGCACTGTAAACTGTGTTAATGTCATTAATATTTACATTGAAAATAGAGACAAAATAGAAAACTAAAGACTGTAGGTATATTGAAGATATAATTATTATAGGCTTTTAGTTGGTACCAAAAA
This sequence comes from Diaphorina citri, assembly GCF_000475195.1. Classification (NCBI taxonomy): domain Eukaryota; kingdom Metazoa; phylum Arthropoda; class Insecta; order Hemiptera; family Psyllidae; genus Diaphorina; species Diaphorina citri. The sequence continues at coordinate 737 of NW_007391052.1, read as the reverse complement.
AGTTTAATATTTTTCTAACGTCCCGGTCATCACAGTAGGAATAGAAATACAAAGCTACAGTGAAAAGAAATCAGAAACTTTCACTCACCGATATCATTGGGCATATGTTTGGAGTACCAGCGGTGGCTCTTGATCTTCTCAATGTTGAGTCGAGTGGACGGCAGAGGAGCTAGGATACGACGAATCAGAGACAAACAATTCACATCGAGTCGATCCCAGGGTGATCGCTGCATGTGGCGATTGTCTTTCCATTCCAGGTATTCGATACAGTCCGCCGTGGGCTTATCCCAAGGGAGTTCTGCAGGGGAGAAGACGGAGATTTGAATAGAAAGGCGCAAGTGATATTATTTATGCATGAAAACGATTTAAAATAAAGAAATTTTCTCCTAAGCTACATGGTACAATGATAAAGCTTTAAAGACTACCAATATGTTATTATGTTATTAATTACATATTATAATTTTTTATATGGAAAGTAAATAAATAAATACATTAACTCGAACTCATTTTAGACAAATAGGTACCAAAAGACAAATTAGACAAAAGGGACAAATAAATAAGTAACCTTTATTTAAACGAATTTGAATCAGAAAGAAAATGTAAATGTAAATGTAAATGTAAATGTAAAATGTAAATGCAGTTTCTTTGTGTTATTATGACACAACTTTGGTACTCACTGCAGCATTGTAGGATTTTCCCAATATCTCAATAATCCTAAAATCCAATGTTTACCTACC
>NW_007391051.1:0-1317 GCF_000475195.1 Diaphorina citri | reverse complement strand
TAAATACGGCCCTGGGTGGGTATATTGTACAGATGGAGTCTGAGAGTAGTCTTACTCTAAAGAACGGAAGTCCCTGTAATCCCTGTATTGAATTACCTACCCCCTAAGGAACAAAACAGATGCATGATCTCTGCGATATCTTTTGGGTTTGTGAGGAAATGAGATGTTGCCAGATTATGGATCTTTCTTTAGTAATATTAGTGAAGATGTCAAAAGTACCCCTAATTGGTAGTTTTGACATCTCCACTAATATTAGGAGAGTGTTAATTTTGACATCTCCACCAATATTAGGAGAGTGGTAGTTTTGTCATCTCCACTAATATTAGGAGAGCGGTAGTTTTGTCATCTCCACTGATATTAGGAGAGTGGTAGTTTTGACATCTCCACTAATATTAGGAGAGTGGTAGTTTTGACATCTCCACTAATATTAGGAGAGTGGTAGTTTTGTCATCTCCACTAATATTAGGAGAGTAGAAGAAAACGGCAGAAGGAAGAGGAGAAGCAGAATAATAAAAAGAAGATGGAAGATAGAGAGGAGAGGCGAGAGAGAGAGAGAGAAGGAGGAGGAGGAGAAAAGATAAAAAGATAGAGATGAAGAAATTCATAGGAAAGAGCTAGAAGGAGGAAGAGAGAAAAACCTATAGGAGAGAAAAGGAAGACAGGAAGAAAGAGAGAGAGAGAGGGAGGGAGAGACAGAGAAGGGGCGTAAACTGACGAATAAAGTTGTACGGGATTTCATTATTTGAAAGTTTTCCAATGTAGTTTTTTTCTTCTTCTTCTTCTTCTTCTTCTTCTTCTTCTTCTTCTTCTCCTTCTTCTTCTTCTTCTTCGTCTTCTTCTTCTTCTTCTCTCATTCCTATTTAGGTATTCATTTATTTCTTCTTCCTCCTTTGAAATGAGGCTCCTCATTTTAAATCCAGAACGGAGCAGGGACTTTTTCTATGGGACTAAAAGATAAGACTGATACTGATTTTCGGAATGAAAGTTTTTTTTTTCAATATGTTTGATAGAGGGAACTGTAAATGTCAGGGTCTTATAGTCCCGAATTTGAAGAGATAAGCAGAACAGGGTCGGAGAAAGCCAGCCGTTCCAAGAACGAACCCTATCCATGCAGAATGAAATCCGCCCCCCGCGGGAATCGAACCCGCGTTCTAGAGCTTACAAGGCAGACGCGCTACCAACCAAGCTAACCAGGCTGGCTATTACTCATTATTATTTAAATTCGTTGACAAAGGATTCTTGTTACGGTAACTCTAGGGAGGGCAGAGGACTGTAAAGGGCTGCCCTTATTTTGGGGACTTTTCTTTGGAGCCACTG
>NW_007391050.1:0-1317 GCF_000475195.1 Diaphorina citri | reverse complement strand
CGAAAAAATGAGCCCAACACAGAAAGCATTTAACAGCCTTTGTATAAATTCAATAAAAAACGCTTCCACAAGTGCTTAACAAAGTGAAATCTAACCCGTTCAGGAAGGTAGGTAACTACTTTCGACGTAGGGCTGAAAAGCCCTTTTATTGAAACCGGAAGAACAAAAGGGTTGAAGAGGAAATGAGAAATTAATCGAGCCACGCAAAGAAAAGGGTCAAAAGGAAGAAAATAATACATATTTATAATCTGAGAAGAAAAAACTCACACATCTCGGAACGCCCCGGAAAACCAAAATCCAAACCAAATTCTATTCAAAATCTCAGACCTTGTCACGTCTCCCGTGCTCTAGTCAAGAAATTCAAGGAGAACGAGAAAATTATAGGGTAGGGTGACAGCAGTCTGGTAATTAGGGCTGAGATTACGGTAATAAGACAGATCGGATGATTGCGGATGAAAGAGGCAATTGGAGTATTAAATATTTTAGTAATAGAAAGTAAAGAAGCGAATACAAAAAGATTATGGAGAGGCTTTTAAAAAGAGAAGCAAAAGAAGAAGCAGCAGTAGAAAACGAAGAAAAAGACCAGGGCAAAGAAGACGAAAGGTAAAAATATTCAGGATTTTGTACTCAAAAACCTACTTTACGAAGACTATGAAGTATGAAGAGTATGCCTGAAAATAGCAACAACAAAAACATGAGCTAAAAACAGCAGGAGTACGAAGAAATACGTCTAATTTTCTCAATACACAAAATGAGCCATCTCCCATTACACTCCCCATAGGGTGCCCACAAAGTGAAGATCCCTCAAAGACCTGTTGAACTGTTGAGAAGAGAAGAACATTACACTCCCCATAGGGTGCCCACAAAGTGAAGATCCCTCAAAGACCTGTTGAACTGTTGAGAAGAGAAGAACTTGAGAAGTGAAATGACGAGGTTCACTAAGGGGATTATGCCTCAAGGAACAAGATTAGAACAGTTCAACAAAAGCTCTGCTAGGGCTTCGAAATCTTTCCAATTCAAAAGATGCCATTCCCAAGTTTACAATAAGCATTTGACCAAGGTCCTCAAACAGACATAATTTTGCATTTAGTTTGCCTTTAGATAACTCTCGAACGGTTCGTCCGATTTTGATGAAACTTAGCAAAAGAGTTCAACACACAAAGGATACTTCCTCAATAGATTTTGGGCCCGATCTCATCAGATTTTCGAAATTTGCCCAGTTTCGACCTTCGTTAGGTTCTTGCTCATTAGTCATTAGATTTAGACTTAGACCGTTTCGACAATTCAATGAACTAGTACTTTCTTCGACTCTGAAAA
>NW_007391049.1:0-1317 GCF_000475195.1 Diaphorina citri | reverse complement strand
CTTCCTTCTCTCTTCGATTTCGGGACGATAAGACCATAGCAGTTACAGTTCCCTCTGTCAAACCTCTTAAAAAAAATTCACTGACCTATGTGACCCACGGATATTCTGTTATTCGCAAGGTAGATCGTTCCAGAAAGCCAACTAGGGCAAAACGGATTTTAATCTGATGGGACTTTGGGAAGTTATGTCCCACTTTCAACTTCCAAGATGTTTACCCAATAATATTTCAGTTGTTAAGATAAGTAGAACCCCCTCTCCCACGAAGTGGAATCCCTTTCTCCCACTAAAGTCACGGAGGAGGAGGAACAACTTTTATTGTGGGTGGTAAAGAGGAATTTTATGAAATTTAAAAAGTTCTTCTTCTCCTTTTAGGAAGGTTAGAGATAAGTGGGGCTCGTTGTGTCGCATAAAAAGCAATTAGACCAAGACATTTCCAAGAATCTTGGAAAGTGCGAGTTTATTATTATATGTATAAGGTTGGTAAGGGGGAGTCCAGGAGTATCTGGTATATAACTACATAGTAAGTATCTGGTATATAACTACATATTAAAAATTCTGACTAAGTATTACAAATGTCCATCGAACCCGCGACCTAGCGCTTACAAGGCAGACGCGCCACCTTCCAAGCCAACTAGGCAACACCCTGATGTGACTGACACTGTATGAATCATAGTGATCGGATTTCCAAAGAAAAGAAAACCTAGATAAGACAAATTTGATATTTCTAATTTCCTTAGGTTATTTATTCGCCGTCGTGCACGTTGCTTTCATGTTTCTGAATTTTTAAAGAGGGAAAAAAGCGATCGGAGAAAAATTCTCGTTTTTTGTTCCATTACCTAAGTTTTAAGAGAAACTGAAGTTTTCAAAAAAGAACTGAAATAATGTACTGGTACTCAATAATACGTACCTACCTACTAATGGGCGTATTACTACGAATGCTCTTTTACCGGTTGGTAAGTCATGTAGCCGTAACTAATGAAATCATAATTGGGCATTTATAGGTTTATTGGCAATTTGGCATTAATTATAATAGGCTCTTGAGTGACAGGAAAAGCAAGGATTCTACTTTTTCCTGCAGCTGACAGTTTCTTATTAATTCACTTGTTGGCACAATTCCTTGCTTTTGAAAAAAAGTAAACATTGACTCTATCCAACGATTTCAAAGCAAAACAAACGAAATGGCTCGGGTTGGACATACAAAAGGGTTTTTTACTTTCTATTTTTTTTTTTTTTTTTCCTTTTGGTTTGAGGTGATGAGAGTTTCGGTTGATATTAGAGTTTGTTCAAACATAGCCAGGAGGGACATGTGGCCATTTT
>NW_007391048.1:0-1111 GCF_000475195.1 Diaphorina citri | reverse complement strand
CTGGTAAAAAGACCTTTAATTTGATATATAGGTTGACCAGGTTTGGATAAGTCCTTCTATGGGGACAGACAGACCGACAGAGTGACAGACACCAAAGCGAATACAATAGTCCGTCCCTAAAACCTTTTTATTACTATTGTAATAATAAAGGAAGGACGAACTAATAAAACCGTCTATGAAAGAGTTGTCAATAATCCAGCTCAAGTTACAACCTGTATGTTCTAAATCCTTTAGCTCTAATAAAGCTCACTCCACTTGTGTTTATCATTCTTTAATTGAAGAATTAGAATTTTATTATTAAGGTTAGGTTTGGATGAAATTAGAGGTCTCCAGTTCTGAGTAATTTAATGAACATTAATATCTTTGATGAAAATGGTATTCTAAGTGAAACTATTATACGTTGTTCTTTCTGGATTAAGCTAGGACGAGGCATACAAGAATACAATTTGTTCTCTGATTTGAATTTGAAAGTACAGTAAGGTATTCCGGCTTAAAAAACTAAATGAAAAAAGTAAAAATCGTGCAATAGCTCATCCGAGCCTTAATTGATTGAATTTAATTCAGATATTAAATGAAGAATTATTAAGCTTGCCATAGTTCTAGTTCCTATTGCCTATTTATGGCCTGTAATAGCTTCAAAACGGGTTTAAAGTTGGATTCAAAAATGAAATAATATCTTCCAGTTTTTGATTTTCGAAAACCGCAGCCATTTTATTAACCAAAATAGCCTCATGAAATCGGTAGGTATGTAAGTGATGGAATTTCGAATTAATAAAATGATAAATCGAATTAATTTCAAATTTAAGGCAATTTGCTCTTTTGTTCTAGGTAAGCTAGGAAGATGCGGTTTTCACCATTGGATTCCTTATTTTTTGTAGGTACTGGGAAAAATCGGAAAATCCCGAAATTCCAAACCGTTCCCGAGATATTGACGTTTTTTAGTCCCCCCATAAGAAATACACGGGGAACACGCTTTGAGGCCAGCAAAACTTTTCCTACGTTTAATATTTTGCTCTCGCTTTTAGTTGTCATTTCTTCGTCGTCGCGACAAATTTCGAGATCAGAGCTCATTTGTGTGAGAAAATGTGAAAAAAATCCCCCAAAAACCAGC
>NW_007391047.1:0-1317 GCF_000475195.1 Diaphorina citri | reverse complement strand
CGATCTTCAGACGGGGTCTTTCTGTTACACTATCGAGAGAATTATTATTAACTAAGCACTAAGCAGAAGAAACTAAAAATTTCGGACTCGGAAAATTTTCGACCAAAAATAATAATAATAATAATAAGAATAGGTAAAAAAAAAGACCGAATACATAATTACTTCCCTTATTTCATAGGATAAGAAAAGTAATAAGACCGAAAATTTGTCGAAATTTCCAAAATTGACCTCACTTAGGCTCCCTATACCTACATACCGTAACAGAAAGTAAAAAAGGGGCAGGGAAAGGCGTGGGAGAAAAGCAGGCGAAAGGGAGGGAAAAAATCAAGGAATGGGATTTTTCGTATAAGAGTAAGCTGATTTTTTCGGTAGGTTATATTTTGATAAATATTTACTTATTTTTATAACCCTAATAATGTTTTTTCGAGTTATTTTTACATCGCATAATAATAATATTATTATAATCCGTTTTTAGGTTATTTTCCTATAAATATGATTTTATTTGTCTAACATGGGAGATTAGCACGTAGGTTCAATCTGGTACATACAGGGTGTCCCAGTAGAATGCAGATAAATGTTTTTTTTAAGGTTTGATAGAGGAAACTCTAAATGCTAGGGTGTTATCGTCCCGAAATCGAAAAAAGACAGGATAGGAGAAAGCCAGCCGTTTCGAGAACGAAATTATCCGTTCAAGATAAAATCTCCGGGCGGGAATCGAACCCGCGGCCTAGCGCTTACAAGGCAGACGCACTACCAACCAAGCTATCTAGGCTCGCCAAGATAACTGAAAAAACATTGACAGTCTAAAATAAGGCCAGTACCCTAAATCACCAAAGTATGGAAAAGTATTTACAATTCCATGTTTTGACATGATTCGTCCAAATTCAAAATTCTGCTTTTCCATTGGCTATTACACTTGTAAGATACTTTTCCATACTTTGGTGATTTAGGGCACAGCCTGATTTACTTTTCAATTCAACCCTGTATAATATTCGAATTCAAATATTGGAAATATTACATGTTTCCCCCTACATATGAATGTATTATGGAATATACATATGCAATATTAGTACATACATAACCATATAATATGTGATATTATTACATACATATATAAGTACATAAATATGTAATATTAGTACATAAACATATGTAACATTAGGACATACATATTAAACATTATGTATCTTCCACATCTGAATTGAAAATGGAATTAAATTATGACTCCACATTTGACATGAGAGAGAGGGATAGAGAGAGAGAGAGAGAGAGAGAGAGAGAGAGAGAGAGAGAGAGAGAGAGAGAGAGAGAGAGAGA
>NW_007391046.1:0-1317 GCF_000475195.1 Diaphorina citri | reverse complement strand
AAGAAGTAACTACTTGAATAAGTGCATGATAAAAAAATGGAATGAAAATATCTAAATTTGAAAATAGGTATAAGTAATGAAAATATCTATAATGCGTAGATAGGTACCTATTCGATCTATTTGAGCCCCTAACCCAAATCCCTATGGTAATAAGCTCACAGCGCGTCGTACGATATTGCCGATATTGGTAGATGACGTCATCACGGGAGTACAGTGTTGTCGCTAGGTATGATATCGGCGTGCTTGAGACTCTCATGTTCCGAGAGCTGTATCTCACGATCTAGTGAACGCATTTTCTTCGTTTTAGTCTCAATATTTTTTTTATTTTTTATAGTTTTTTCTGAGATAATAAAAAAAAATCATGAGAATCACCAATTGAACGATTTTTCATTCAGTTTTCTTGGTATTTTAAAGTGGTAATCTACTATCTTCTGAACTTTCGCATGTTCTCTTACATATACATTGTTCTGAGAGATTTAAGTTTGGTTTTTAGATCCTCCAGGGTTAATCCAGGCACATTCAAGTTTCTCAAAATTTAATTATGAGCGTTTAGTTTAGCATCTCTATTACGATAGATTTATTCTTTTCGGAAATTCCAAAGGCACTCAAGTATTTGATATTGATCCCAAAACTCTAGTGTAATTTTAGTTGATCACTTATTCATTATCAAATATATTAGTTTTTTGTCTAAAAATTAAAAATATCTTTGTTAATTTATTAAAATATTGATTTCCCACATTTTCAAATGATCCACGAACCTGAAAAGTTGAAAGAGAAATAGTCGTGTTCAACAAAATATTAGAGGTGGTTTAATATTTGTTGAACGACTAAAAAGTTGAACAGTTTTGTTGAAAGGAAGGTGCACACGTCATTTTTCATGCCACTTTCAACTTTTTGTTGAACAACCCTGAGTTGAACGACTAAAAAGTTGAACGTGAGAACCCCACTTAATAATAATTAATGTTTCAACTTCATTTTGGACCAATATCTATATCTAGCCCACTACACTAGACCAAATTGACATTTTACCTCTGCTCTCAATTCAGCAATCAGCATATCATTGAATGGTCACTAGTAGGTACTATATCCATTCATTAATCATTAATTATTACGATATCTGGAAACATGGGGGTTGTTCGATGAATGAAACTTTGAATCATGACTATCCAAAGAGTTATAAGTTAGAGGTACCTAAATTATAACTGCATTGTTAATAACATATTGGCACATGTGAGAGTACATACTAATTTATTGGACTTTAGCACACATGTCTTCAGCGCCACATGTTAGATGAAAGTGAAAACAGTCTGGTGAAGG
>NW_007391045.1:0-1318 GCF_000475195.1 Diaphorina citri | reverse complement strand
TGTTGTCAGCATTACAGGAGCACAATTTGGATGTGTTCAAAACGATTCTCAAACAAGGTAAGCAGCAAAAGTAGCATTCAGTCCCTGCAGACCCAAGAAGTAATCCCAAGGATATATACGTAGAAAGTAATAATAGGTACAGTAATCCACAAGGTGATGATAGGGATGAGAGAAGCACAAGTAAAATAGGTACGATGAATTACAAAGTCATTCTGAGCATAAATGACTTTTTTTTCTAAGATGAGTGTTTCACCGCCATTTTTATTTCGTAGCAATGAAACAACTGCTACAATAGACGCATGTGGTCTGTGTCGTAGCATGCCCATCCCGTAGTATGCCTCTCATCAGATGGGCGAGAAGAGACACAATACTTCCCATTAGGTGCTGGGTCAACACGAGAACACCAGAAAGTAACCCGTTGAAATATTTGCAATTGAAAAACGATTACAATTTTTTGTCGATAGTGGGATTCGAACCCGGGAGCTTCTGCATGGCAAGCAAGCGCGTTACCACTGGACCAACCGTGCCCCCATCTAATAGAAAGATGATTAGCATTAATAGACAATGGCTGAATCGGCCTGACCTTTCTTTCTTCATGGGCTTCATGAAATGCTATTGAAATTTTGAAACAATAGCAATTGAAAATTGTTAGTAGAACAGGTATTTATTCCATGTGAACTCATCCGTGTGTATTCTCTCCCCCAGGTGTAAAGTGCGAGTTCCTAGACCCTGACCATTGGTATGAGGACCCAATGCACTGTAGTTTCTGACCCTAGTTTCTCACTTAAGGCCACATTAGATGCACTGTAGTTTCTGACCCTAGTTTCTCACTTAAGGCCAGTAGGTTCTCTCTTGAGATAAGGAGTATGAGATCATCTAGCACAAACATCATAAATCTAATGAGAAGAGTACTTAGAGTAACACACTAACCCATCATAGATTGCATACATATTATTATCATGGTGATTATGATTACTGTAGTGGTGTACTTAATATTATGAGAAATGTATGTGGAATAAAAACTACACTGCACATGATATTATGTACTCGGATATAAGTATGACAAGAGTACAAGACTGATATGTACAAACCTGCCCGTTTGAATATGTACATTTTGTAGAGGAACATATTAAGTAAATAATAACAAGCTGGGCCCGTCCCTCCGGGAATTTTTTAGCCCGTAGTTTATTCGATCGTGGTTGAGGAAAATCAGTACTTATGTACCTACCTAATTTGTTTATTATTATTGATTTGATTTTTGATTTTACTGTCATGTAATGATTTAAAATCAAGACTAGAGCCCGTATGACATCCTGGG
>NW_007391044.1:0-1318 GCF_000475195.1 Diaphorina citri | reverse complement strand
ACTAACTGAAATTCAATTTCATCTTGGCAAGCACTAACGCATTCTTATGCAAATTTATCCTGATGTTAACATCTTGCAAAAATTTATTGGGATGCTACTCTCTTGCACAAATTTATTGGGATGCAATCCCGCGTAATCTTACATGTTGGTTAATCAAGTTTTAATGATCTTCAATGATCGAGCCATTCAAGTTTAATGGTCAGTATTGAACTCTTGGGAGAACCGGAATTTGAGATCCTATAAATCAGGTGACCAGGTCAGTCGATGAATAAACTTGTAGACCTGATGGTAGCGATGTAAACCGATGGTAACATTGTTAACCTCATGTTAACTGGATGTTAGTGATGTACGAACTTGTGAACCTGGTGTTAGTGATGTTAAGGTCGACTAATTGAATCAATAAGCAAATCGTTGGGTGTTAGAATGTTGTCAGTAAGTCCAGTAGTCAGAGATAAATGCTCCTCACATTACTCTTTATGGCTTTGTATGGACCTCATGGGCAGACGTAGACATAAAAACAACATTAATAGAAAATAATATGGGAATAAACAACATATACCTATGTAGATATATTAGCTTCTTGATTATTGAATAAAACTACTACCTTTCTCAAGACAATGTTTTGTAAACATGTGTCCAACATTGGCTTTTTTGCGTGTTTATGTGTTGTTTTATTATAAAAATGTAAATTTTTACCATGGTTCTTCAACTTTGGATGAATTGTTTTTGCCTAAAAACTACTTCTTCTTCAACCTACATACATAATTATTAATTAAGTACATACGAGTAACTCGAAAATTGTTCTACTTGACTTTCCAGCTCTGGACAAAGTGATATACATACATAGTTTTCATCAAACCATTGAACAGGCAATGGAACTTGCCTGAAAGTGTCATTTCTTCATTTAATATTACAGTAACTCATCCGTAATTGGCACCTTACACCTTATCTCTGTAATCGATAATTTACCCATCTACCTTTCCTCTGGTATCAACATTTCAAGAACCGGATCACCAACCTTGTTCCTGGTTCTTGCCAGATACTTTCAATTTCTACTTCAAAACAGCAATGTCACCCTGTTTTACCACAGTATGAGAATATCATTTCTTTTCTTCATAGTATCTTAGGAAAGCCACTCACTGTCAGGCAGACCTGACAGTTACATCTGATCAGGTATACCTGACGTCTGATGAGCACACACACTATCAGGTAAAACTGACAGGTACGACTGAAAAGGTCCGTCTGTCAGGTCTACCTGACATCTGATGAGCACACACACTATCAGGTAGATCCGATCAGGTATACCTGACACCTGATG
>NW_007391043.1:0-1318 GCF_000475195.1 Diaphorina citri | reverse complement strand
GCAATATCCTGAATCTTGTGAAGTGATATGTCGCCCTCCAATTTCTTGATATTCTCACCCAAGGTCTTAGGGATTGTAGGGTGAATGGCCGTACCTTGGTTCACTTTTTACATTTCTATTTTTTAAATTTTTTCTGTTCATCCCAAGAGGGCAAATAAGGGCTAGAAAAGTACTTTGGTTTGTTGTCCATCTAATTATTTTACTTTTGGAATGCTAAGACCTTGTTTAGACTGCGAGAGTAAAGGGACTTTTCAGTCCTATGCTGGTAGTATAAACAAGGTATATTCTATTCTATTCTATTAATCTCTCTTGGACGCCCAGAAACAATATATCTAGTTCACCCTGTAACAAAACGATAGATTTACCACCTCCTCGTCTCTTCCTTCGGGATTTTACCCCCTCCCTGTCCCCCTTCCTTCCCCTAGTTCACTTTACCCTTCCTTCCCCTAGTTCACTTTACCCTTCCTTCCCCTAGTTCAGTTTACCCTTCCTTCCCCTAGTTCAGTTTACCCTTCCTTCCCCTAGTTCAGTTTCTGTTTCAAAAAGTTTAAATGGTTCCCTTTATTATACTCCCCCTTCCCTCTCCTCTGTTTCATTCAATCTTTCTCTCACTTTACAAAATGCCTTTCTCGCTCTCTCTCCCTCTCTCTCTCTCTCTCTCTCTCTCTCTCTCTCTCTCTCTCTCTAATATGTTACAATCAATTAACAACTTAATGTTTAACAATAGGACTCAATTATCTGCCGTTAGAACCGGGTTAGGGGAACCGGGGGCCAACACATATTATTAGTCTACGGCCGTTAATAGATCAAACCACCAAAAGAGTTTCCTCAACTTTACAAATAAATAAATAACTATGTGGTAGATTCCTAATATGTTTAGGTACTATATATTTTTTTTTGGAGTTCATTCATACCTACAACCTACCAATCTGATAAAATAAAAATACCTTTACTATTTTCTTTGGTATACTATTGGAGTCGTAGATTTGTATAAGCTTAACCCAACTTTAAGAGCCAAGTTCTCGAAAAATGCTGAAAATGCCAAACTATACAGAAAAGAGGAGAAAGAGAAGAGCGAAAGGAGGGGAGGAAGAGAGGGAGAGAGAGGGAGGAATAGAGAGAGGGAAAGGAAAAGAAGGAAGAGGAGGAGGGAGAAATTTCGTTGTTGAGCGAAGCGAGAAAATGAGTTTTTTAGTTTTACATATGCGAAAATAGGAAGAGGAGGAGGAGGGTGAGAATGGAATAGATCAGTTGCGCTTACTTGGGTGATGTTTCAAAGTTATAGAGCAGGAAAAATGAGGACCAACGGAATTTTTCT
>NW_007391042.1:0-1318 GCF_000475195.1 Diaphorina citri | reverse complement strand
TGTGCCTGTAAATTACTTAGTCAATTACCTACGTATACCTACCTCTCTACGAGGGTCGTTTGATAAGTTCGTGGACTCTGATACTTCTTCTTAGTATGAAGCCCAAATTTAGGTACCACTGCAAAGTATGTCTTGTTTTAGGAAGGTACACCAAGTTTCATTACGCTTGCTATGAAGCCCAAATTTAGGTGCCACTGCAAAGTATGTCTTGTTTTAGGAAGGTACACCAAGTTTCATTACATTCCTATTATTAATTCTTCTTCACGTTTTGATGCCAAGAATCAATTAATCTGATCAACTAATGATCAAAATCAAATAATGATGGTAATGATTGCGATCAAGTACATATTTATAATGGCAAAACACGTGAATCAAACAGATGTGAAAAATTGGATCACGTTTGATTCAATAATTACTTTTTTCCTAATCCTTCTCTTTTCCTCCTTCTTCTGTTTCTTATTCTTCTTCTTCTTCTTCTTCTTCTTCTTCTTCTTCTTCTGCTGCTCCTCCTCCTCCTTCTTCTTCTTCTTCTGCTGCTCCTCCTGCTTCTTCTTCTGCTGCTCCTCCTCCTTCTTCTGCTGCTACTCCTCCTCCTTCTTCTTCTGCTGCTCCTCCTCCTCCTCCTTCTTCTGCTCCTCCTCCTTCTTCTGCTGCTCCTCCTCCTTCTTCTTCTGCTGCTCCTCCTTCTTCTTCTGCTGCTCCTCCTCCTTCTTCTGCTGCTCCTCCTCCTTCTTCTTCTGCTTCTCTTTCTTTGTTTTCTACTCCTTCTTCTTCGTTTCCTTTTGCTTCTTCTTCTCCTCCCTTTCTTCTTCTGCTTATTAGTCTCATCCTTCTTCTTGGACTTATTATTTTTCGTCTTCTTCTTCTGCTGCTCCTCTTCCTCCTTCTTCTTCGTCTCCCTTTCTTCTTCTGCTTATTAGTCTCATCCTTCTTCTTGGACTTGTTATTTTTCGTCTTCTTCTTCTTCTTCTTCTTTTTCCTCTTCTTCTTGTTCTGCTGCTGCTTGTTCGTCTCACCCTTCTTCGACGTAGAAGGAGGAAATCCTTCTCCTTCAGACAAACTTAATGCAAAAATCATCGAGTTCTGACTTGTATCTCTGTTCGTTCATTAATCCTGCATGATTGGCGTCACCAAATTTCCCTCTAACTCGTCTGGCAACAGTGCATCACGCCCATCTATTTCTTCTCTCGGCAACACCGCATCCATGTGCTCACAATCAATTTAATCGACTAGCCTCTCTAATACAATATGGCTGATCAATATGTGATGAAGATGATGATGATCAATTTGCTGGGACTCAATATTATTATTACTAGTA
>NW_007391041.1:0-1318 GCF_000475195.1 Diaphorina citri | reverse complement strand
AGAAAGGAAAAGAAAAAAAAAAAAAAAAAATGAAAGAAGGGACTGTACTTGACTTCGAGGTCTTACCTTCCTTAGGCCATCCACTCATTATCAGGTAGACCTGACAAGCCGACCTTTTTAGAAGTAACTGTCAGGTCTACCTCATAGTAATGTGTGTGCTCATCAGGTATCAGGTGGACCTGATCAGGTGTGCCTGATAGTGAGTGGCCGGTAAAAGAAGACGGGATAGGGAAAAGCTGGTCTTCTCAAGAACGAATCTTAGATATCTGTTTAGTATTAAAATCCGAGGGCTGTTTGCTCCTACACCCTAAGCCCCGGAGTGGGCTTTTTGTGTACGTTTGTAGGAAGCGGTTGCGCATGAGCAATGGAGCATTCTTACCTATTGGAGACTGGAGAATTTTTTTTTTTTTAAAGATGAGTGTTCCACCGCCGTTTTTATTTCGTAGCAATGGAACAACTGCTACATTAGACACTTGTGGCCTGTGTCGTAGCATGCCCATCCCGTAGTACACACAATACCTACTTCCCATTTAGGTGCTGGGTCAACACGAGAACACCAGAAAGTAACCCGTTGAAATATTTGCAATCAAAAAACGAGTAGGTACAATGTTTTGTCGATGGTGGGATTCGAACCCGGGACCTTCTGCATGGCAAGCAAGCGCGTTACCACTGGACCAACCGTGCCCCACCCTTCAGCTAATTAGGCTGGCACCAGAAGAGATTTATGACAATCAATTTTCATCATATATTTGCCACTCTCATAAATTAAAGTACCTACTAAACGAAGAAAAATCCACGTATGTCGTATGTAAAAACCATTTACCATGGCCATTTGTAAAAATCACTGCCAGCTGTATACCAAACTAGCAACGTGAGACGCTGTTATTACCATTTCGTGTGAATTATAGTTTTCCGAGATTGTAATAAAACAAAGTGTAAATTTATGAATTTCTAAAAGATTGTAAATTGTAAGATTGTTTTATAATTTGAGAAAAGAGATTTACGACATGGTGCACTGCTGACTGCTGGAGTTCTGAATTCAGCATTGGAACAAAATGGCGCTTTCTGCAGACCGTATTACAGGAGAAAGAAGAAACAGTAGGAGTTAAAAACTGAGGAAGAGAAGTGAAAAGAAATAGAAGAAAGAGGAGGAGGAGAATTGAAAGAAAAGAAGGTCGAGAACTAGAGAGGAAGGAACAGAAAGAAGGAAAAGTAGGTAAAAGGGAAAACGGCCGTATCTACCTGCCTCGGTGGTGTAGTGGTCAAGGCGCTCGCCTGGTAAACGGGAGGGCGTGGGTTCAATCCCAGCCGAGGTATG
>NW_007391040.1:0-1318 GCF_000475195.1 Diaphorina citri | reverse complement strand
TTCAAAATAAAATACCCATAATAATAATAATAGACTCTTGAGTGGAAGGAAACCACTAGGCGAGGTTAACGCCTTAGGCGTTCTCTACCGTTAAAGGCTAAACTTCCAGAATAAAAGAGGTTTTCAACCCAAGTAGGTACCTGAAACTTAGTCCAACTTTTACAAAAGAATTCAAACTTTGACCATAAGAATAGAAATTGAAGATTTTCCAAGGTTACCCTACCCAGGTAAAAGGTAATAATTACGTACACGATATGTTTAAATGCTTACCATTCTTACCAATGTACCAATTTAGGTTTACATGATATTTCCATGTTCACAAACGTGGACTATTGATGTAATAAATATAAATATGGGGCATGTTATACTAGGTATGTGTTTGACTTGGATAATTACAAGCATGGATGTAATTCATCCATTTGTAATTTTACAAAAGGGAATACAGGATTACTCAAATAAGGTTAAAATTAAAATGGAAATGCTCACGGCCTTGCAAATTCATGTTCACAAACGTGGACTATTGATGTAATAAATATAAATATGGGGCATGTTATACTAGGTATGTGTTTGACTTGGATAATTACAAGGATGGATGTAATTCATCCATTTGTAATTTTACAAAAAGGAATACAGGATTACTCAAATAAGGTTAAAATTAAAATGGAAATGCTCATGGCCTTGCAAATTTGAAAAGTGGTATTTTTGTCATCTCCACTAATAAATATTGCATTCATCAATGGAATGAAAAGTAATAGTTTTGTCATCTCCACTAACATAGGATTTATCAATAGAAAATACGGAAATTTAAAAGTAGTAGTTTTGACATCTCCACTATCTAACTATGAACAAGAGATCTTCTAACCGTGCAAAAATAGAATGGCAATGATTATGAATTCTGAAGTAATAGTTTTGACATCTCCACTAACATTGGATTTATCAATAGAAAATACGGAAATTTAAAAGTAGTAGTTTTGACATCTCCACTATCTAACTAAGTACAAGAGATCTTCTGACCGTGCAAAAATAGAATGGCAATGATTATGAATTCCAATTGGCACACCCTGTAACATAATAGCTACAAGTCCATCAGAATAATACGTTTGTAATCCATTGTGTATACCACAGGGAGAGGATATACATAACATCAAATGCACACTGTATATCTATGTACATCATATTGTATACAGCATTATAGCATCAATTATACAAGAATAATTACAAGAACAACGAAGGTACCAGAAAAAAACAATACAAAAAGCCCCATATCAAGCAATAGTAGAGAAAACGCCATGACAACTTCCGGTTCGCGTGTTCTACT
>NW_007391039.1:0-1318 GCF_000475195.1 Diaphorina citri | reverse complement strand
ACAACAATAACAATAACAACTACAGCAATGGTGTAAAGCAGGATAGAAGTCACATGTTGGGCGGTCGTGGGGACCATCATCAAGAAATGGCGCCATTGCACGGTGATGTGTTCAAATTTGAACCAGTTGATAAAGATCGTTACTATTCAACAAGAATAATATCAGAAGAGGAGGAAGAAGTTGAAGATGTGTTTAGTCCTGCATCATCTTCTAATAAATCACCTCATAGTTCGAATACAGACTCACCTAAGATTAGTTTTAGTCCATTGAGAATCAAAGACAATAGTGTTGAAGATGATGTAGATGTAGGAACCAATAACAATACCCCACCACCTCCTAGACTTGCCAAACACATCAAGGAAGAAGATGCTCAATATAGTCCTCAACATCACAAGTATCCTGGGTGTTCTTGTGCTCATTGTTCCTCAGATCATCATCCTCAGAATAGCTCACATGAACACCACTACCCTCTCTCCCCTGTCTCTCCCCTTACACCCATGTCCCCAATGCAAGCCCCCGTGTATAGTTTTGAGCACTATCTTCATACAAAGTACCTGCCTGACATCTTTAGGAGAAGAAGTCATTCCGATTCTGATCTTCCAATGTGGTTTGAACCTGTGAAATCAGAAAAAGGAGAGCGTCCAAGTGTCCTGAGGCATCATGGAAGGCCCGTCTCAGTACCTCAACCGCTTTACCTTCACAAGTATCCCACTGTGAAATCAGAATCTTTAGACATTTATTATACGACTCCTCAAGATTGTCCACTAGATCTCTCTATCAAAAGTAGTTGTAGTAGCAAAGATAGTAAAGAACATCTTGGCAGCAGCACAAGTTCTGACTCTCTCCCACCTTCTGCGTTATTCTTAGAACCTTTACCTCAGCTGCCACCTCTGCAGATGTTGCCTCCTGGATTCCTCCCTAATAGAGGGTCTGTCTCAGTTCCTGTTGTCAAGGGTGATGTGGCCTCTCCTACCACTAAAGAGTCAGTCGCTGTAAGATATAACTTGGAAGTTTCTCCTGTTGTGGAAGAAATGCCTCCCGGAGCGGATGTTGCGTATGTTTGTCCTGTATGTGGACAAATGTTTAGTTTACATGATAGGTTAGCAAAACATATGGCATCTAGGCACAAGAGCCGTTCTCAATCAAATGATTCAACTGCCAAAGCATATTTATGTGAGGTATGTCAACGATCATTTGCTAGAAGTGATATGTTAACGCGGCATATGCGTCTACACACTGGAGTTAAACCCTATACTTGTCGAGTATGTGGGCAAGTATTTTCCCGATCTGATCATCTCTCTACACATCAGAGAACTCA
>NW_007391038.1:0-1318 GCF_000475195.1 Diaphorina citri | reverse complement strand
CAAATAAAATGGTACAAATGCTCAATATATTTGTTTACTTTTATGTACAATAAAAAATAGAGAAAACCTACCAGTATGTAATAGAAAAAAGCAAGCAAATAATAAATTTAGGACCTATAAGGGGAAGAGCCACCCCCACCCCCCCGACCCACCGGGAGGGGGGACAGAGTGAGAAGTTCAGGAGGGAGAGAGCGCGAGAACTTGCGAGCAAAGTCCTGCATCACTTTGACATACACCATATTGTAGAATTTGATGAGGTCTCCCCGCTCTTCCTTACCTGAAATAGAATAGAATAGAATAGAACTTAGAATAGAATAGAAAGTTACTAATAGAAAGTCCTGCATCACTTTGACATACACCATGTTGTAGAATTTGATGAGGGTGAAAAAGTGGTGAAAAATCCAAATCTGAGGTCGAAACTCCGGCATCACTTTGACATACACCATGTTGTAGAATTTGATGAGGGTGAAAAAGTGGTGAAAAATCCAAATCTGAGGTCGAAACTCCGAAAAAGTAACTTTAAAAGGTTGAAAATCCAATTTTTAATTGCCGTTCTAATGAAAAGGTTCAGAGAGTTGTGACGTCAGATTTCACGTCAAACTGCGCAAACGAAGCGGGAGTCATGAATTATGACGTCATTGTCTACGGGAGCGAGTTGTGACGTCAGATTTCACGTCAAACTGCGCAGAAACGCTTGCGCACAAACAAACGAAGCGGGAGTCATGAATTATGACGTCATTGTCTACGGGAGCGTATACCGTGACGTCGACTTCATGATTTACCGGTATTTTTTAAATCGATTTATCTCGGTATCTAAAAGTCGTAGAAGAAAAAGAAAAATTCCGTTGGTCCTCATTTTTCCTCCTCTATGACTTTGAAACATCACCCAAGTAAGCGCAACTGATCTATTGTTGATCTCGTTGTCAAGTAACCATTGTTACTGGGTGGTCGTATTTTCAATACTGTGAGTATAAAAAGACACCACATTTAATATAACTTGTAGTTTTATTGTCCTTCAAAAGATTCCAGGTGGGTAGAGAAAAAGAAAAATTCCGTTGGTCCTCATTTTTCCTGCTCTATGACTTTGAAACATCACCCAAGTAAGCGCAACTGATCTATTGTTGATCTCGTTGCCAAGTAACCATTGTTACTGGGTGGTCGTATTTTCAATACTGTGTGTATAAAAAGACACCACATTTAATATAACTTGTAGTTTTATTGTCCTCCAAAAGATTTTTTTTTAGGGCTTTATTTTAAGTGGCAGGGTTCTCACTTACGTGAGCTCTTCCACCCAACCACTGATTTTTCCTATTTGAAA
>NW_007391037.1:0-1319 GCF_000475195.1 Diaphorina citri | reverse complement strand
CGCACGTGATTGGTACCCGGATGGGCACCATCCATGCATGGGTATACCAATCTTGCGTAGTGCTTCTGCAGCGGGTATACCTATACCCAATTTTAAGTAAAATATTAGCAAATTTAGCAACTTACAAATTTTCCATGAGAAATTTTCGCTTTTCGCTGCATGAAATGAGGAAAAAAAAATTAAGACCAATAGGTAGGTACTAAGTTCTTTTCTTCTCATTCTTCTTCTCCCTCTAATTCCTATCCGTTAATGAATGTTAGCAATCATTGTGGCAATCATTAGTTTGTTGGTTTCTACTTTGGATCTCCTATCCTGTCTTCCTTCTCTCTTCGATTTCGGGATGATGAGATCTTAGCAGTTACAGTTCCCTCTGTCAAACCTCTTCATTGTAGAGCTAACAATTACCCAACCAAAAATGTGCTTAGGGTATTTCCCCACACTAACATTAAACCTATATGTAGAATTCTAGATTGTAGGAAAAAGAAACTCCTGTATCAGAGACTGTAAAGGAGTGAAACAGTGAACCCGATTTCATAACAAGAACAAGAAAAAAAATGTTCAAAGACAAATGAAACAAAGCAAGAACGTTATGGTACAAAGAGAACAAAAACAAAAAGGCGGCAAACTATGAAAAATAAATAAAGAAGAAAGAGATACAGAAAGAGGAGAGAGAGAGGATGTACCCAATTTTAAGTAAAATATTAGCAAATTTAGCAACTTACAAATTTTCCATGAGAAATTTTCGCTTTTCGCTGCATGAAATGAAAAAAAATTAAGACCAATAGGTAGGTACTAAGTTTCAAGACTAGGAATAATAATAGCATTCTGGAAATGTAAAATAGTAAAGGAGACAGAAACAGTGAACCCGATTTCATAACAAGAACAAGAAAAAAAATGTTCAAAGACAAATGAAACAAAGCAAGAAGGAGATGTAAAAAGAGAACAAAAACAAAAAGGCGGCAAACTATGAAAAATAAATAAAGAAGAAAGAGATACAGAAAGAAGAGAGAGATGGGGAAGGGAGGAAGAAAGAGGGGCGAAAGAGATAGAGGGATGAGGGGATGAAGACAAAGGGAATAAAGATCTGAGAAATAAATAAATGAATAGAAAGAAAGTACATTAGAGGAGTAAAAGCCAAAGGAAACTAATGAGGAAGGACTTAAAAGAGAAAGAAGAGGAAAGAGATGCAAAGAAAAGAAAATCAAGAGTAATGTGACAGCAAATTTAGAAAGAAAAGAGCACTCTTTTTTACTTTCCTTATCCTATAGGAAGGAAAGTAATGTAATCGGGTCAAATTTTCGATGGTCAGTTTTTAGTGC
>NW_007391036.1:0-1319 GCF_000475195.1 Diaphorina citri | reverse complement strand
TCTGCTATCGCCATTCGGCGAAAGCTAAAGCCGCTACAACAACAACAACAACAACAACAACAACAACAACAACAACAATTTTGGGGGGATTCGCAAACTAAAAGCTCCCCTTAGAACACATTTAAAACAAAATTGCATTCTTCAAGCAGACCCTCTATTTCTGTGCGAAGTACTCTTGAGGATAATATCTCTCTGTGTGTAGAAGATCTAATGGTTTTTTCACTAGGTAGTCTCACTGATTAGTCATTGGCCAATGTTATGATCTTGGAGAGGGACCGTGCCAAGTTCTTCTGTTTTGAGAAATTGTGTCTCTTATCAATCTTGCTGGACATTATTAATATTCCTGTCAATATTTTTTGTCAAGATTGACTCTATACTATTGAAAATATGTACCTACTTGTATTTCTCTAGTAGATATTGACTGTCAATAGTGTGTGCCAATCAAGTAGGTACTGTATCCAATATCCAGTAAAAGAAAAAGCACAGAATTGACAAAAACATTGATGGTGTGCAACATCGGCATTGGACCTAACTAGAAGAAAAAACAAGACGAGAATATGTAGCCCATTCCTGCAGGAATTTAGCTAAAAATATATCGTATCTATTGATAGATAGATCGATTCTTGTCCATTGTAGCCGCGAGGTGTATTCGAGGCCTTTACGAATACACCTCTAATACGAGTAGGTACCTTACATGATCATTAGTAATGTCATTACTAATGATGGAATTCCGGATTTTCTGATTTTTCATCATCTTTACTTGGAAATAATGACATTACTAATGATTGTGTAAGGTACCTCTAACGTCTTCTTCTTTTGGGGTGAGGTAGCTTTTGCATTTTTTGTCCTTTTTTTATTTTAATGATGGAATTCCGGATTTTCTGATTTTTCATCATCATTACTTGGAAATAATGACATTACTAATGATTGTGTAAGGTACCTATAACGTCTTCTTCTTTTGGGGTGAGGTAGATTTTGCATTTTTTGTCCTTTTTTTTATTATAATAGAAGAAAAATCATTTGCCTGTTGATTTTTGCTTGCATTTGGTGATGGGTTTTGCTGCATTTTGCATGATTATCACACTTCCACACTTTTCTTTCTCTTGCACAAAAGCACCAGTTTGTTATGTATTAGTATTGTAGTTTATTTCTATTTTATTCCCGAAATTTCTTTAGTTGAAATTAAGTTTTATATTCAGTATGATTATAGGTAGGTACATCCAACAAACCTTGACATGAAGATTGAAAAAAAAAAGAAAAGAGAAATCACCACTTTCCATTTTTTTTTTTTTTTTTTTTTTTTTTTTTTTTTTTTTTTG
>NW_007391035.1:0-1319 GCF_000475195.1 Diaphorina citri | reverse complement strand
TTATGAACGCCTGACATCTATTTTTAACTCTGCAATGTGCAAGAAATAAGCGAAATTCACAAACCTCGATAAATTTCTGATCATCAGGGCTGATATGAAAGTAACCATAGTAACCTTATCAGTTTTTTAATCAAATTCTTGGAAATTTATCGATTCATACACTTAAAAGCCAATAAGTCTATGTTAGAAACTAGAAAAGTTCGCAAAATTCATAAAAATAAATAATAATCATACCCCTTCTATAGATCACATATGATTTTAGTTAGGCAACCCGCCAAAACAAGTCAAATGTCAACAAAAACATTTTCCGTTTGTCAAAATTTTCCAATTTCGGAATATTTTTCGATTAAATTGGGAAACTTTCGAATTTAATCGCTTTTGCGGTGCTAAATCGGCCAATTTGCAGTGTTTAGATCATCTTTGAGTGTATTTAGATATTGAGAAGGCTCCACCTTTCTTGGAAATCGCTGATTTTGTAAGTATTTGTCAAATTGACGATAAGCCTAGGATCCTGACTTCCTAGATGTTTACCATGATTGGGAAATTATTTTTTTTTGTTTTCATTGTCTTTGGATACGTGATATTTTCTATTCTAATTAAAATAATGTTGAGTTTAGAATGCTAATTACACACTCAGAATGCTGGTAAAACACTCGAGAATTCTTAATTTGTTTTGTGAAATTTCACACTTTAATCTAGGTGTTATAACACCTAGTAAATGAAATTGGTTCTGTTCCGAGCTAACTGATTTTGGTTTGGTTTGGAACAATAGTGATGTTAATTTTGTTTGGGACAATTACTGAGCTATGGAATTATGGACAGTCCATTTCTCATCAAAGCAGGCATTTT
This sequence comes from Diaphorina citri, assembly GCF_000475195.1. Lineage (NCBI taxonomy): Eukaryota > Metazoa > Arthropoda > Insecta > Hemiptera > Psyllidae > Diaphorina > Diaphorina citri. The sequence continues at coordinate 470 of NW_007391035.1, read as the reverse complement.
TTCATTACTTAGGCATGTTTATTATTCACACCCAATGATGACTTCATTGGAATGATGACTTCATAGTTCACATGAGACTCATATGATTATTATTTACCCATTATATTCATATTAGGGTTCAGGTTCCAATTTTCTCTATACTCAAAGCTACAAACTATTAGGTTGTACATTTATGAAACCATAGTTTTTCCTCCGAGTCAAAGGAATAGAGAAAATGTTTTCATTAAGAAAAACTTGCGTACAATCACAAATGAAAAATACCAAGGAATGGAAAAATTGAAAAAAGGCTTCAGTCTATCCTCCCTCTCTCTCTCTCTTTCTCTCTCTCTCCCTCCCTTTCTCTCTCTCTTCCTCTCCCTCCCCCTTTCTCTTTCTCCCCACTCCCCTTTATTTTTTTATTTTCTTTATGTCTAACCCATTTTGTATCCCCCTTCCAAAAGCATTTAAATAAGAATGTGTGACGGTGAATT
>NW_007391034.1:0-1319 GCF_000475195.1 Diaphorina citri | reverse complement strand
GCTAAATAAACTAATGAGTATAAAACCAGAAACGTAGTTCCGGTTAGGTAACCATTCCCAATCTCTAAACCTGAACCCTAACATACCAAGCGTCATGCTTACTGTACCGGAAAATACACCAACGTTCAAATAGTAAGTCCTCCCCATGAGCGATAACAAATAAAATGCCATCAGGAAACTTGCTGCTCCGGATAATAATAGAAGAGAAGATGCTAGAAACAAGGAACACATAGGTAAATGTTGTCTGGGACTTCGAATCCAAGAATGTTCCTTAGACGGACTGAAAGACTTCTTGAAGAAGCTAGCTTCCTCGTCATCAACTATTGGCGTTAGTTTGATCGGGGTTGAGGTTACCCTAGCAGTAGGTCTGTATGTAGGAGAGATGACAGCCATGCTCTTCGAAGTGGAATATTGAGAGCCACATATGCTACTAGCTGTATTCTTCACTGAAAATGTCGTCTCTAAATCATCTAGAGCGGGTCGTAAACTTTTCTCTGGTGAAAGAGTTGACTGGTTATGATTTCTGACCACGAGAGAATGGTGCCTCAATAGTGCTTGTGAGGTGGTGTTAGGTGACGTGATATTCATATTGAGCCTTCTCCTAGAACTGATAACTCTGGCTGATCTTGTCCTTGTGGGTAAGTTTGGTGATATAAGATCACTAGGTGATTGATTCCGCCCATGATATGATCCCCTATATTGTGATATGCCTGCAATTGACATGGTCCTCCTGAGGTTCTGTGCAGAATTCTGTTGATTTAATGCAGCTTGAGCAATCATCGGAGCTAACACATCTAAATTATTCCTTCTGTTTGGTACGCTATATGATGCACATCTGTCGAGCTTGAAATTTCTTTTCGGTGTAACTTTCGGAAATTCCCTGTGTCTTTGCACGACAGGTTGGTAGTTGTGTTTTTGAGGAGTGATACTAAGCAGGGTGGATCTGGAGTCATATTGCCGAATAGATTGCCCTACTGGTGAATATCTACGGAATGGGGAAGCACTATATACATTATTATCCCTCGTATCTATGTTGTGGACTTTGCTTAGGATCTCCTCGTCATCCACATACATTTCGTTGTCAAATTGATATCCTTCATCATCCTCCAGGTTGTCCACAGATTCGAAAGTGTCATTTATATGATTGTAGCCAGAGTTCAAGTAGCAGTTATTTCGAGTCTCCATTGTGTACAAATCTGAAACAAATAGGTACATGTTACATATACATACGTATAGGGTGTTTTTTTTAGAGGTTTATTTTTCAAAATGCTATAAAAGACATGCAATTTTAGATTTTGATAAGACATTAATTTTGTTTA
>NW_007391033.1:0-1319 GCF_000475195.1 Diaphorina citri | reverse complement strand
TTTTTATCTTGAACATCTAATTGATGACCAAAATGTAATTTTACTATATTTCCTATTCCTATCCGTCCTATAGGTTATTCTGTACTTTACTTACACCATTTCCTACTTGAAAATGGGTTTCCCAAGATAAAGTTGGGAAACAAAAAAACCTTTTTTCTCGTATCTAATTAACGTAAAGTTAATTTCAGTCATTTTCCTTAATGTACAATTTTGTTGAAAAGGTGTTTTTATCTAGTTTTGCGAATCTCGTCCAAGATTTTCTTCATTTTTCAAAGAACTCCCTTTTTCCTCGCTTTCAGAGATTTCCTCGTCGTTAATTTTTATTAACGTTCTTCTGAGAGTTTTTAGCTCTATTCTCAAGAGTAAAGTCTTATTAAGACTTCCTTTTATCCTAATAACAAGTCTGTAAGTCTGTTTCTAATCTAATGCCCTCACTCCGCAGCCCACAACTGGTGTAGGTACAAAGTTTGTTGTAATGTCTGGATTAACCCTCCAGTTTGGAATCGAACCCGCAATCTCAGGGTCAAGAAGCTAAAACCTCTCGATCATTCGACATTTATACAATCAACCCGAGTTAATATAAGCAAAATAAATGATAGAGAGTCAATGAAACACAGTCCAACGAAGTTTTTTCTTACAATATTGTGGTTTTCTGGACTTGAAGCTGGCACGTACCTTGTTTTGTACTGGATGTTTCGGGTCTAAATTCCAGACCCGTCTTTCTCTGGTTTGGAATCCATTTGTCCAAATAAACGCATTAGGCTTTAATTGGACTCACTTTAATCATGGACACTCGTTGCTACGTTGAAAGTCCAAAAGAGATTAGGTAGTAGAACAACCGTGGGAGACACTAAAGTACACAAAAAGAAATTATGTTTTAGGGATTCAGAAAAAAATTTAATTATGGACACTCGTTGCTATGTTGAAAGTCCAAAAGAGGTTAGGTAGTAGAACAACCGTGGGAGACACTAAAGTACACAAAAAGAAATTATGTTTTAGGGATTCAGAAAAAACTTTCATTATGGACACTCGTTGCTATGTTGAAAGTCCAAAAGAGGTTAGGTAGTAGAACAACCGTGGGAGACACTAAAGTACACAAAAAGAAATTATGTTTTAGGGATTCAGCAAAACCGGTTCTCACCAAGGCAAGGTCTCCCTCTCATTGCAGGTTACACGAGTGATACGACGTTGTTCGCCGACGACGAAGACTTCACCATCCCCCTCCACATCAACATCAACACCAACACCTCCACCACCTCCAAACTGTCCAACGGCACTTCCTCCCCCTCTCCCGTGCTCCCCAACAGGACGTCCTCCCG
>NW_007391032.1:9625-10944 GCF_000475195.1 Diaphorina citri | reverse complement strand
GCTACCTACGGGAACAGCACAAAACACACACGGAAAAAGAGAAAATTTAGTTTAAATTCTATATTATTATCAGTTTATTACAGAAACTAAATATGGATATTGCCAAGCTCCCTGCCACGCCACTTGGGGAGAGCAAGTAACAGTCGACCAGCTTCAGCTTGGCACGCAGATTGTATCGGGCTACCTATGGGAACAGCACAAAACACACACGGAAAAAAGAGAAAATTTAGTTTAAATTCTATATTATTATCAGTTTATCACAGAAACTAAATATGGACATTGCCAAGCTCCCTGTTATCTCACTCGGGGAGAGCAAGTAACAGTCGACCAGCTTCAGCTTGGCACGCACATTGTATCGGGCTACCTATGGGAACAGCACAAAACACACGAAATTTAGTTTCTTATTCACAACAAACTTTTCACTTTGGGCTCCAACCTTTTTCAGAGAGAGTGATTAAGACCGCCCATTCAACCAAAATTTCCAATGATTCGATCCCAGCTCTTCCATGTAGAGAGTCAGAGCTCTTAAGCCCTCGGCTACAGACGAAACGTGGACAATTTTGTGGTCTTTGTCTTTACTAAATAACAAGACTCTATTGGTTATAATATAATTTACAGATTTACACAATACAATAATGATTACAATCAAAGGACGAAATATATTGCCAAAGGCAATCTTTACCATTCAATCCTGTGTATTTACTTACACAAATCTTACTCCCTTACTTTTAAATACTTGTTCATAATTATCTCTGAGTGAGGGAGAAAGTGTGTGGATAGCACAAATCTCACTCTCTATTACTTACTTGTTCATATCGCGCCATCTCTTCAACATAGAGCAGCTCATGCATGCGTGGCTTATAGTTGTACCGGGTCAGTCGTCGCTCCTCTATCGTGCTCTGAGTGAGGGAGAAAGTGTGTGCTCGGGGCGGTGGATAGAGCGCACAAATCTTACTCCCGGATTCGGAATCAACATTGACGGCGGTGGAGGTGAACTTGACTATGGACACAGATTCGGGCTCCCAGCGCTCGGCATTCGATAGGACTAGCTCCTGGGAGAGAATCAATTGGTTGGATGCATTAAAACTTGAGGACAAACTAATTTTTAGCCCGTCCTTCCTTTATTATTACGATAGTAATAAAAATAATAGAAAGTAAAAAGGTATAGTGGACGGGCTATTGTATTCGCTTCGGTGTCGTCCTGGTCGACCTATATATCAAATTAAAGGTCTTTTTACCAGGAACACGAAAGTGGTGGTGCAAATTTTGTCCAGAGACCCAAAAAGCAAAAAAAAAAAAAAAAAACTGGTTTTTGGGGA
>NW_007391032.1:0-535 GCF_000475195.1 Diaphorina citri | reverse complement strand
TCTCACACAAATGAGCTCTGATCTTGAAATTTGTCGCGACGACCTATGAACTCAAAGCGAGAAAGTTTTAGATAACACTTCAGTCGTTAATTTGAGAACGGTTTTAGCGTCATCCATGTTAAGCTACGCCGAGCAAGGCCGAAATTGGAGATTTTTGTGGAATGAAGAAAAACCAAAGTTTTTCGTGGGGATAGTGTATTTATTTTAGGTGATATTCATCGGCATCACGTCCATATTGTAAACCTCTCTTTTCTCTCTCACAAAAATCCTTTGAACTGATCTTTTATGGATTTCTAACACTAGGAAAAAAAGAAAAACAAATGCTGGATCAACACGAGAACACCAGAAAATAACCTGTTGAAATATTTGCAATCAAAAAACGAGTGCAAATTTTCGTCGATGGTGGGCATCGAACCCGGGACTTACTTTCTTAATCTCCTTGATTTTCTCCACATGGTCAATGGGAATGACATCCACGCACAAATGTTTCACCAGAACCGGATCCGAACCCAGGTCCACCACCAAACTCTGCCGG
>NW_007391031.1:0-1319 GCF_000475195.1 Diaphorina citri | reverse complement strand
ACTCGCAAAAATAGCCTCGAGAGATGCGAACGTCAATGGGGTCCTTTTTTTCTTCAATTTTTGATAGAGGAAACTTTAGCTGCTAGGGTCTTATCGTCCCGAAATCGAAGAGAGAAGGAAGACAGGGTAGGAGAAAGACAGCCGTTTTATTGGTACAAGTCTGAAAATTTGGACGGTACTTACAGAGGTGCATGTCAGGGTCCAACCTAGGACAACAAACAGGAAAGCCTCTGCCAGGGCCAGAATAAACAGGATATCCGCCCCCTCCAGGTAAATCTGATAGATGGAGAAGTACATGGCAAAACTACAGTTGATGGCAACACTCATCACGTACACGAAGAACCACATTCTGAAACGAGGCGAAAAGTCATATCAGATCAATCTTCTTCTTCGTAGCATTTTCCTACTTAAATAAGGTCGGCGTTTCTTGTCAGTCCCTTCCAGTTTCCAGGCAGCCCTATTGTGTATCTCATGCCCTGTTGAATTTTTCTCACTCCAGTCTTGATTCACACAATCCTTCCACTTTTTCTTCAGTCTCCCTCGCCCTTTTCTCCCCCTCACTTCCATTCGCTCAACTCTTTTCCCTAGGTAGCTCTCATCTCTTCTTTCAACATGACCATATGGTCATGTTGAAAGAAGAGATGGTATATACCACTGTAATCTCCTCTCCTGGATCTTCATCCTTCCACTCTTTCTTCAGTCTCCCTCGCCCATTTCTCCCCCTCACTTCCATTCGCTCAACTCTTTTCCCTAGGTAGCTCTCATCTCTTCTTTTAACATGACCATAGCACTGTAATCTCCTCTCCTGGATCTTCCTTGACACTTCCGTTACTTTTATCCTATTCCTTAGAATCCTTAGTCATCAGATCAGTAGAAACTCGAAATACATAGGTCGACCAATAAGAAATCAGTTTGAACCAAGAGAGAAGGAAGACAGGATAGAAAGCCAGCCATTCTGTGAACGAACCTTTATCTGTTTAGGAAATTTCAAGCTTACCTTATATCGTTCCGAAAACGAAAATAGAAAGAAGCCAGGATAGGAGAAGCTAACCGTTCCGAGAACGAACCTTATCGAATCAGTTTGAACCAAGAGAGAAGGAAGACAGGATAGAAAGCCAGCCATTCTGTGAACGAACCTTTATCTGTTTAGGAAATTTCCAGCGTACCTTATCGTTCCGAAAACGAAAATAGAAAGAAGCCAGGATAGGAGAAGCTAACCGTTCCGAGAACGAACCTTATCAAGCTTACCTGTTTCGAATGCCCACACAGTTGTAGATAAAAGGACAATGATGATCAAAGAAGGCCACACACCGGTCACA
>NW_007391030.1:0-1320 GCF_000475195.1 Diaphorina citri | reverse complement strand
ATTAGGTAGGTACATAGGTACTGATCGAATAAACTACGGGCTAAATAATTCCCGGAGGGACGGGCCCAGCTTGTTATACAAGGGAGGGGTATTACCCGAGGTGTTTTACTCTTCGTTGCAGTATCATGTCGTGAAATTTTAGAAAGAGGGAGCTTAGCCCATTCGTTGACGCTTAACCCGATCTTTAGGGCTCTTTGCCCCGACACCTAAGCCAGTGTGATCTTTTTGTGTACGACATATGAACTCACATACAGATTGCAGATCTGCTGGTGGTCCTAGAACGAAATTAAATTATCACTTTAGGGCTCTTTGCCCCGACACCTAAGCCAGTGTGATCTTTTTGTGTACGACATATGAACTCACATACAGATTGCAGATCTGCTGGTGGCCCTAGAACGAAATTCAATTATCACTTCTTCCAGCTTCCAGCTAGGGGTGGGAGATTGGTAACTAGGGGAAAAACCATTGAGAGGAAGGGAGTGCTAATTTCCTAGCTTACACGAAAAATACCTACGCTACTGTTTCGTTGTTTACCATTTCTTACTTTTTTTCCTTTTAGGATGCAGGATGCATAATGTCGTTTTTTATAATGTCGGCATAAGACTAAAAAGTCGCATTATGCCAACAGCTTAAAAAAAAAGATTTTACTGAGATTGGTAACTAGGGGAAAAACCATTGAGAGGAAGGGAGTGCTAATTTCCTAGCTTACACGAAAAATACCTACGCTACTGTTTCGTTTCAGGATGCATAATGTCGTTTTTATAATGTCGGCATAAGACTAAAAAGTCGCATTATGCCAACAGCTTAAAAAAAGATTTTACTTGGTACCTATTTTATGTAGGCATTTTTAGAATGTTGGAAGAGGTAGGTATATAACTACATAATTTATTATGACTTAATTATTATTTAGACATGACCTAAGTACGCTAATTAAGGGTTTAAGGTTGTTTTTTCTTCCCACTCTTTTTTTCTTTGTTTACTACTACTTCTCCTTCTTCTTCTTCTTCTTCTTCTCCCTTTCTTTCTCTCCCTCTCTTCCCCCGACCTACATTTCGACAGCAAACCATATTTTTCATTTTTTTCTTTTACACATTTTTTCGCAAAAGCTTTTTACATGATAGCTTAAAAAATAACACACAACGACTATAAAGAATAGAGAAGGGATTTTCATAATCTATTTTGCCTCTCCCTCTTTTTTACCTCTGCTGCTTCTTTTTTTCCCTCTTTTCCCTTTATCTCCTTCCCATTTCCCTTCTTCTCTTGGGAGAGACGGTGTGGGTAAAACATCGCGCTTGTAAAATCCCATTTGAGGGATTTTTT
>NW_007391029.1:0-1320 GCF_000475195.1 Diaphorina citri | reverse complement strand
GGGGTAAAGGGACTTTTCAGTCCTATTCGGGCAGGATAAACAAGGTATATTCTATTCTATTCTATTTTACCTACAACTTTGTTACGAGTACTTTACCGAAATTTTGCAGGAATTTTAGAAATACAGGTTACAGGTATATTAGGAACGCCGGAATTTCAACAGGAATATTAGGAGTACAGGATTTGTCCCTCGGGTACAATACAAAGAGTTCATCATGACATATTCATAAGGTTCAAGATTCTCCGAGATTGCCACTCCTTCGTTGAAATATGAGAAAGGAGGAGGAATAATAGGATACAGAGAAGGAGAAATAGGAAGAAGGAGACTAAAGAAAAAACGGAGAACGAGAGGAAAATAAGAAAGTGGAGGAAAAAGTAAGAGGGAAAGAAGAATTAGTATAAAGAAGAAGAGGAGAAGGAAGAGCTTAGAAAATGAAGAACAAGGGAAGAGAGAAGATTGAGAGTAAGGAAGAAGATAAAATGAAAGAAGAGGGATGTAAGCGGGAAAGAAGAATTAGTATAAAGAAGAAGAGGAGAAGGAAGAGCTTAGAAAATGAAGAACAAGGGAAGAGAGAAGATTGAGAAAAAGGAAGAAGATAAAATGAAAGAAGAGGGAAAGGACAATGAAGAAGGAGATCTAAGAGGATCAAATCGGAAGGAGGAAAAGTAAAATAAAGAGGAGAAAACGAAAGAGAAGAATAAGAAGCGGAGGGAGAAGAGAGAAGGAAGGAGGAGCAGGAAGAAAAAGAGGAGAAGAAGAAAGATTTAGGCTCTAGGGACCTCAAAACGTATTTTGGCACTAAAAACTGGCCATCGAAATTTTGACCCGATTACATTACTTTCCTTCCTATAGGATAAGGAAAGTAACAAGTGTAGGTACGTGTATCTACAATAACAATACAAATAAAAAAGTTCTTCACTTTCACAAAAAATATCATTGTACAAAAGCGGAAACGGAAGAAGAAAGAGGAGAAGGAAAAAGAAGAAAGCCATTGCATAGTGTTGTGATAAGTCCTAGCTTATTGCATAGTGTTGTGATAAGTCTTGGCTTATTTTTGGAACTCGACATTTTTTCTATTGGACAGCTTGTACCTAATTCTATTTGACGGCTTCGACGCCGGTCGACGCCAACAGGAACCCATATGAAAGATTATAATGTAGGAAGATCAAAACATTTTAGCAGAATAAAAATAAAATAAAAATGTGGATGATGTATCTTAGAATTCTTAGATCGATATCCAAATGAAGACCAAATTTAATGTTTTAATTTGTATGAACGCCGTGTAATTTTATTTAAGTATGCAATGTGCATTGTTAGAAT
>NW_007391028.1:0-1320 GCF_000475195.1 Diaphorina citri | reverse complement strand
TCGCCCATCTGATGAGAGGCATACTACGGGATGGGCATGCTACGACACAGGCCACAAGCGTCTAATGTAGCGTCTCACGGCCAGGTCTCGGAAAGGGGGGAAAAGCTATTAGAATAATAGCATACACCTACTCGCACCATCAGCTCTCCACTTAACAGTCCTCTACACAATCTCTCCCTCCTGCTACCTCCCATTCTCTCTTCCCTCCCATTCTCTCCTCCCTCTTCCTTCGTCTCCTACCCTCTCCCTCCTATCTACTCCCTCCTCCTTGCGCCTTTCTTCCTAGGTAGCTAGGTACTCCTTTCCACTCCTTCCCAATCCAAGGTCCGCTATTTGCTTCAACAAATAAAAGCAACGCGTGTTGCCTGCCCTCCCTAAAAATAATCGAGTTAAAAGCTTAAAAGCCTGAAAAAAATAAGTCACTAGGGCTGAAATTATTACTAGGTCAAAAATAATTACCTCTCATTCCTTTGTTTCATATACATAGGTATATTTTTTGCCTAGGCAGGTATAGAATATAATTCTTTTTGTTTATTATACGCACCTCTTTTCCTTTGGCCTGAATTCTGAATTACTCTGGCCAATTGTATTGTTTTGACACTAAAAACTGACCATCGAAAATTTGACCCGATTACATTACTTTCCTTCCTATAGGATAAGGAAAGTAAAAAACATTAAAGGTCCCTCTAGGGTTGAACTTTCTCTTGAGTGTAAGTAGGGATCTGTATTTATTCATTTTCATAAACAAAGTGGGAGATATTCCTGCCTACACTGTCTGAAGTGTTTCCTAACAATGAACAAACGTGGGACGCTCTTATTTGACTTTGAATGTAGGTGGACAAAGGCGACACAAGATTATACGTAGGAAAAAGGTAGGTATTATGACAGTTTTGTTGTGTTTACTTCACACAGGTTTTATTATTAGTTTTTCGTAATATATTTTAAGTAGGTATCATCACAAACAAAAAATACCTACTGCTTTTATTAGTATTACATAGAAGTAGAACTCATATTAGGATGATTTTCATTTGGAATTAAACTCACCATCTTTTACACTAACGTAGTAAATATGGAGTAAGCCAACGTCGATTCTTTACCTGGAACAGAGAAAAGGAAAATAAACTATTAGGTACAAATGTATGAAACTAACCTATGTAATTAGCTTAGCCTGGAGGGTAGTGCGTCCGCCCTGTAACAGCTGGGTCGTGGAGGAGAAGTATCTTTATGGGATCTCAGATATCATATCGACAAAAATTTGTACTCGTTTTTCGATTGCAAATATTTCAACGGGTTACTTTCTGGTGTTCTCGTGTTGACCCA
>NW_007391027.1:0-1320 GCF_000475195.1 Diaphorina citri | reverse complement strand
AAGAGAGAGAAAAAAAAAAAAAAACAGGAAGAGAGAAATTCCTTTGAAGTTAACTCCAAATCCTCGGAGTATCCTCACATGTGTGACCTCTTCAGTTGAGCAACGTTGGGCACGGTTGGTATCTGGACTTGGGTACATCCTGTTCAGGCGATATACAGACTGTCCGGGCGGTAATCGAACTCACCAAACAGTGGTCTGAAAACCAAACTCAGGCGTTGGACTTCGGATCTGGAGGTTGGTGATGGTGGTTCGAGGCCAAGTCAAGGGACATATTTGATAAGCATTCTATCTCAACACAGTTTTCTACCCCATTTTATGAACAAACAGATTCGCGCTCTCAGGTTCGTTCTCGTTCTCGGAACGGCTGGCTTTCTCTTATCCTGTCTTTCTTCTCTCTTCGATTTCGGGACGGTAATACCTTAGCAGTTAACTACAGTTCCCTCTATCAAATCTTTTAAAGAAGAAGAAGAAAAAAATCTCGCTCTCAAGTCGGACTGAAACAAATTTTGGCCAATCAGATGTTCAGGATTGATGCTTCAGTGCAGCTTCATAAATAGTATAAATACCTATTGAGAGAACAGTTCAATCAGCACATTTCTGAAGAAATACAGAAAATGTATCTAGCCAGATACCAACCAGGTATTTTAAAAGAATAGGAAACAGGGTCCGCCCGTCTATTGATGTAAAAAAAAAGTAAACAGTTAGCTGATGAATTAGATTTTATTTAAGTGCCCAAGTCAACTCATTCAGCAATAATGACCATCTTTTCTTCTAATCGATGGGGCTTAAAAGTTTTCGACAGCCGGGAATCGAACCATTCACCCTGTACAGAAACTATTCACGTGTAAGTTTCATATTTTATTCTAGTGACGAGTGTCGATGAGTGAGAGGAGTTGGAAATCTGTACAAAATTTTCGTGTTCCTGGTAAAAAGACCTTTAATTTGATATATAGGTCGACCAGGTTTAAATAAGTCCTTCTATGGGGACAGAGTGACAGACAGACGACACCGAAGCGAATACAATAGTAGTTCGTCCCTTAAACCTTTTTATTACTATTGTAATAATAAAGGAAGGACGGACTAAAAATCTAATTATAGGAAAGTAATGCTATTCGGAGCTACTCATCGATTGTTCCATCCACTATTGACGTCTTTCATGAGTTGGAAAAGCTCCCCTTGTCAGTTTAATACAAGCTATCAAAGTTAAACAGAACCTTTGCAGGTACCTACCTACTCTGTTTTTTTTCTAAAATATATACAGCCCCTTGTGTAACTGACTCACTCACTGACTGACTGACTGACTGACTCACTCACTCATAC
>NW_007391026.1:0-1320 GCF_000475195.1 Diaphorina citri | reverse complement strand
AGAAAGGTCAAGGTAGAGAGAGAGATAGAGAGAGGAGAGAGAGAGAGAGAGAAAGAGAGAGACGAAGGAAAGAAAGAGTGGAGGGTAAAATAGAAAGTAAAAAATCACCAGGGGAATTCCAAAAAGGCGAAATAAGAAATAACATCAGAAGAAAGAACATAGGTGTATACGTAAGAAAATAAAAGAAAGAGCTAAAAGGAAAGATGATTTTTATTTTATCTAATAGCCGAAACCCGTCGCTTTGCTCCGGATTTCTGCTAGTAAATCCTTAAGGCATGGCCGTTCATGAAAAAGAAAAGAACAAGAATCATGTTTAAAAGAAGAAGAATTAAGAGAAAACCAAGAAGAAAAAGAACCATCATGTCGAGAAAAAGGAGAAAAGGATGAAGCAAAAAGAAGAAGGAGGAGGAGGAGGAGAAGAAGAAGAAAAAAGTAAAAAAAAAAAACGAACAAGTGAACAAATAAAGGAGAGAGAAGATTTCTCCTGTGCCGAACACTCTGGGGGGAGAGAATTTAATCTAAATGATTGTGCTGGGACACAAAAAGTGGACAAAAAAAGAAATGATAACAATGGTGGAGACAACAATAAAATATATAGAAACAGGGAGAACAAGCTTAGCCCGTCCCTCCGGGAATTTTTTAGCCCGTAGTTTATTCGATCGTGATTAGAGAAAATCAGTACCTATGTACCATTGTACCTACCTAATTGGCCTTTTTCGGCGTAGCTCAACACAGGTGACGCTAAAACCGGTCTTAAATCATCGACTGAAGTGTTATCTAAAACTTTCTCGCTTTGAGTTCATAGGTCGTCCCGACAAATTTCAAGATCTGAGCTCATTTGTGTGAGAAAATGTGAAAAAAAAAAAATCCCCGGAAAAACATTTTTTTTTTCTTTGCTTTTTGGTTCTCTGGACAAAATTTGCACCACCACTTTCGTGTTCCTGGTAAAAAGACCTTTAATTTGATATATAGGTCGACCAGGTTTGGATAAGTTCTTCTATGGGAACAGACAGACACACAGACGACACCGAAGCGAATACAATAGCCCGTCCCTTATACCTATTTTTATTACTATCGTAATAATAAAGGAAGGAAGGACGGGCTAAAAAAGGAGGTTTGAACAGAGGGAACTGTAACAGCGGAGGTCTAAACGTCCCTAAATTGAAGAGAGAAGGAAGATAGGATAGGAGAAAGCCAGCCGTTCCATGAACAAAGCTTACCTATCTGTTTTGGAAATCATACCCGCGACCTAGCGCTTCGAAGGGAGCCGCGCTGCCATCCAAGCCAACCTCTTCTGAATTGTTTCGAAATATTTCTCAA
>NW_007391025.1:0-1320 GCF_000475195.1 Diaphorina citri | reverse complement strand
CCTCCTTGTTGTCGCGCCGACAAATCATGGCGGCCATAGCTTGCTCTTGGTCGGCCTGAATTTCTTCCTGGCTGCGGGCATCTTTGGAGGCCATGGCGTTTGCCATTTTAGTTTTGTCAATGGTGAACTGAATGGCGTTCGCAGCCGGCTTGGTTCGCAGATAGTACATACCTGATGGGAAGTAAAAAAATGCGGGTTAGTATGTACATAGTTTATTTAGATTAGTAGTTTAGTCTGGCTGGGAGCCGTTAAACAGGAAGTAGACCAGTTTAGTCTGGCTGGGAGACGTTAAACAGGAAGTAGACCAGTTTAGTCTGGCTGGGGGACTTCAAACAGGGAGTATACCGTTCAGGAAAATTACTAGAAAGGTAATTCTTTTATAAAACAGCCCCTAGGATCTTATTCCGCTGTTGAGAGATTTTACCCACCTCTTCAAACAGGGAGTATACCGTTCAGGAAAATTACTAGAAAGGTAATTCTTTTATAAAACAGCCCCTAGGATCTTATTCCGCTGTTGAAAGATTTTACCCACCTGTTTTGAGTCCTAGCTTCCAGCCATGGAAATGCATCGAGCTCATTTTGGCATAGTTGATTTCCGCCATGTAGATGTTGAGTGACTGAGACTGGTCTATGAACGCTCCCCTATCGGCCGCCATGTCCAGAACTGTCTTCTGCGGAATCTCCCACACCGTCTTGTACAGGTCCTTGAGCTTCTGGGGAATGCCTACAAGAAACGATAAGATGGGCCATTAAAAAAAAAGGTGAAAGAAGAAAAATGTTGTTCTTCACAAATGTAAAGGAATTAGTGCCAGCCTAGTTAGTTGGTTGGTAACGCGTCTGACTTGTAAGCGCTAGGCCGCGAGTTCGATTCCCGCCCGTGGCATATTTTATTCTGTACGATAATGTTCGTTCTCGGAACGGCTGGCTTTCCTCCTATCCTGTCTTCCTTCTCTCTTCGATTTCGGGACGATAAGACTGATAATGCTCGTTCTCGGAACGGCTGGCTTTCTCCTATCCTGTCTTCCTTCTCTCTTCGATTTCGGGACGATAAGACCTTAGAAGTTGCAGTTCCTTCTGTCAAATCTTTCTAAAAAGCTTTTGAGGAACGGCTGCAAAAATCAATACATTTTCTCAAGTCGAATAAATTCCTTTCTTGCCAGCCTTTTCGGGTGTGCAAGCTGGCACATTTGGCAACCAGTCCCAAGTCCGTGTAAATGATAAGGGTTGATGATAGGAAAGTTGGCTTGAAAGGAGCCGCACCTTTGTAAGCGGTTGGTCGTGGGTTCGATTCCCGCCCGGGGCGAATTTTAAACACAGATA
>NW_007391024.1:0-1320 GCF_000475195.1 Diaphorina citri | reverse complement strand
CATTGTAAAATGGTACACAGCAGAATGTACACAATGGAGATAACAACATCACCACCAATGTAGCAGGAGGAGGAGGAGAAAGAGGAGGAGAAGGAGGAGGAGAAGGAGGAGGAGTAGGAGGAGGAGGAGGAGAAAGAGGAGGAGGAGAAAGAGGAGGAAGAGAAGAAGGAGGAGTAGGAGAAAGAGGAGGAGAAGGAGGAGGAGAAAGAGGAGGAGAAGAAGGAGGAGAAGAAGGAGGAATGTACACAATGGAGATAACAACATCACCACCAATGTAGCAGGAGGAGGAGGAAGAGGAGGAGAAGGAGGAGGAGTAGGAGGAGGAGGAGGAGTAGGAAGAGGAAGAGAAGGAGGAGAATTGGGAGTAGGAAGAGAAGGAGGAGGAGTAGGAAGAGAATTAGGAGGAGGAAGAGGGGGAGGAGGAGCAGACTATGATTGTGTTGGGCAAAGTTTTTTCGGATGGGAAAACTCTTCGGAACCAAGCCATCATAAACAAATCGGATTGGCCTTGCAACTTTGTAAACGAAAAGAGGAAGAAGAAGAGGAAGAAAAAGAAGAAGAAGAAGAAGAAGAAAAAGAAGAAGAAGGGAGGAGGAGCAGACTATGATTGTGTTGGGCAAAGTTTTTTCGGATGGGAAAACTCTTCGGAACCAAGCCATCATAAACAAATCGGATAGGCCTTGCAACTTTGTAAACAAAAGGAGGAAGAAGAAGAAGAAGAAGAAGAAGAAGAAGAAGAAGAAGAAGAAGAAAAAGTCGTCAAACCACATCAATGCCAGATTAATTAACCTGGAGGGTAACTTGTCTGTGTCTGCCTTGTAAGCACTAGGTGGTGGGTTCGATTCTCACCTACGCCAGATTTTATGGTAAACAGAATGATAAGGTTGTCTCTCGGTAGGGCCGGGTTTCTCCTATCCTGTCCTCCTTCTCTCCTAACTGGGCTCATGTCTTCGCTTTCGGGACGATAAGACCTTAGCCGTTACAGTTCGCCCTATCAAACCTCTAGAAATATCTTCTTTTTTTTGCCAGCCTAGTTAGCTTAGTTGATAGTGCGTCTGCCTTGTAAGCGCTAGGCCTGGGGTTCGATTGTATCTTGAGAACTTTGGAGTTGACTTTGTTCCAACTTTCTCTCCGCGCACAACTTGAAAAAATAAGGAGCAACTGTATTCTCGGCTTTCTCCTTCACTACATTGTTTCTGCTTTTCTTCGTAACATTGAAATTATATTCAGGCTTCGAATCTCTCTTTGCTTTACTTATCGTTCTATTATTATTCTGTTGAGATTGGGTAGATTTATAAGGCAAGGGGGGAGCAACATATT
>NW_007391023.1:0-1320 GCF_000475195.1 Diaphorina citri | reverse complement strand
CAAAAGCAAGGAAGGAAAAATAAAGGTGAAAAAAAAAAAAAACGAAATTGTCATGTATACAAATAAATTAATCAAAAAGGAATCAGCACAAAAAATGGTTCATCATTACGATAAATGAAAACCGGTTAAACTTCGAAATCTAATAGGTTTAATTTTAAGTTTAGAATTAACTTAATTAACCATTACTTTATTCATACATAACTACAATAGGTATTTATTTTGTATACCTTCCTACCTTCCCTAAAATTTCTTTAGATATGTAGGTAATAGGTACCAGGTACCACCTATACTGGATATTTTGCTTTATCCTTATATTTTGAATTTCTTATCACTGTTATCAGTGAATAATTTTGAGGTAGGTATTAGAGGAATGTATATGTAGAATTATAGATGGAGATAGATTGACTGTGTAGACTCAAGCCCTCAAGAGGTTGGCATGGGTGATTTGATTATCAAATTATTACCTTTCTACCTACCTATCTAATAACAGGGCACTAACACCTGCTTGTTGTAAAACCACAATAGTACGTGCGTGGATGAGTTTGGTAACTATACCTACCAATAGGTATACGAGTAAGTAGGTATAGGTAAATAGGTATTCAAAGTTTCTTCTATTACCTATGTACATACTTAGCTATTAGGTACCTACGTACAAACGTACATACATAATGAATAATAATATTTACCCATGAGTTATCCCATGTTATTTATTGACTGAGCAAACTGAGGTCCAGATTTTTACACTTCTGACCATGCGTCCCTCTTCATGCTGTCCAGTTGTAGGTAGGTTAGGTAAGTAGTCATGTAAGTACGTATCTATAATTTTCTTCAATATCAAAACAAAATCTATAGAATCTAGATTATTGAGAGTTCTACATACACCTAAAATCTAAAGTTCTAAACTGATTTCTTGAATGACCTTTGGAATTTCCTTTTATGACTCATCCTGTTTTATAATGAAGCATTAAATGAGCAATATTATCGACCTTGATCACAATTAAAATATTTCTCTGTAATTTATTCTCTGAGCTTTTTCCCCTTTAGCAAAGCATCATTTACTTTTAAACTTTGTTGTTTTATTCTTCAGTTCTTCTTCAATTTGATTGTTTTTTTTTAAATGCTTGGTTTAACTTCTTCTTCTTATTCTTCTACCTCCACTTCTTTTCTTTTTACTTACCTACATTTATTTATGTTTTTGCCTTGATTTGTTTCCTTTTTTAGTTGTAATTCTATTTACCTACATACCTACCTAACAAGTATGCGGTACTTACCTACCTACGTGTTTCATATTGGATTCCTAACAAGCTATTTTGTTTGACT
>NW_007391022.1:0-1320 GCF_000475195.1 Diaphorina citri | reverse complement strand
TCATTGGGCCCGAACCAGTGATAGGACTCAGAAGATCTTGGGCCTGTCAAGAGATATGGACTAATGGTTCAGGAAATCGGGACTCAGGGACTCAGGCACAGCCAAACTGAAAATAAAATTCGTCATTCTCCAAATCCGGTCCCCTAGTCTACTGTGGTAACTGAAAATAAAATTCATCATTCTCCAAATCCGGTCCCCTAGTCTTCTGTGGTCCGCTGGTCTACTGTAATCCCCTGATCTGTTGTCATACTCTGGGCAGAATCGCTCTGGAATCCACTCCTATAAATAACCATTCGATCACTACCAGATCCACCAAGACAACCAAATATGACGCGTGGTGTCCACTGGAAATCCATGTCCACTAAACGTTGAATAGGTAGGTACCTATCTGCTAGAAATAGAAGAGGTATCTACTAAGTACTTCCACTAGAAGACATTCCGAGTGGGATGCGAAGATTGTGAAGAGTGCATACGTCAGAAATTTGCCAATGTGAGAAGAAAATCCGATCGGTAAGGTATCAAGTATTAGACCTGACAGGTACACCTGATTAGGTCACGAGTTAGTTGAGCTGAATCCACTTCCGATGGATCTTTTGGTGACTAGGCCCCTTCTAGTCTCGTTCATATGGACCAGGCCTCCGTTTAGATACACCTTTACCTGAGAAGCTGGTGACTTAGTCAGTTAGGACTTGCAAGTACCACTGAGACAAAGTGGACTTATTCAGGGTGTCCCAGAATTTAGACTAACTCAAGAACTTTTAACTCGAATTTTTTTTCTTTTTTTTTTTCTCAAGAGGTTTGATAGAGGGAACTGTAACTGCTAAGGGCGAAGAGTCCCGAAAGCGAAGAAGGAAGGAGGGCAGGATAGGAGAAAGCCAGCCGTTCCGAGAACGAACCTTATCTGTTTAGGATAAAATCCGCCCCGGGTGGGAATCGCACCCTCGACCTAGCACTTACAAGGGAGACGCGCTACCAACCAAGTTGGGCTGACTTCTTGAACTTTTAACTCGACTAATTTGCATTTACTTTGTTTGTTTGTCTGTGTGTGTCTGTCTGTTTGTCTGTATGTGTGTGTCTGTCTGTTTGCATCACGATAGCTCTTAAACGCTTTGTCCGATTTTGATCAAATTTGCCAAACATACTCAACACTTCAAGGATACAAGGTTGATGGTTCAAGTTCAAGGTATGAAAAATATTGAGGTGTATTTATCACTCTTGCATCAGAGAGTTAGCCACATAGCCGTCTTCTTTTTGTTCTTCTTCTTCTTTTACTACACCTTTCCCCAGTCTTATTTGGGGTCGGCGTTACCCTCCTTTATC
>NW_007391021.1:0-1320 GCF_000475195.1 Diaphorina citri | reverse complement strand
CAAACCATACTGGACAATGCCTAACTTTAGTCCGTCAGCTATCAAGAGAGGCCGCATGAACACTCAAATGTGGCCCATACCAAAGAAAGTTAGAAGTTCTAAGGCCAGACACTCACTATCAGGTACACCTGATCAGGTCCGTCTGTCAGGTCTACCTGATAGTGTGTGTGCTCATCAAGTATCAGGTAGACCTGACAGGTACACCTGATCAGGTCCGTCTGTCAGGTCTACCTGATAGTGAGTGTGCTCATCAAGTATCAGGTAGATCTGACATGCGGACCTGATCAGCTGTACCTATCAGGTCTACCTGATAGTGAGTGTCTGGCCTTACTGATTGAAACTTCCACCATTTTCTTGATAGGTTTTTCTTTCCACCCTGTATGTACTTTCCCATATTTACTTTGGCTTGACATAAAATATGATGATGAACGAGACAGTAAGAGTATGTGTATCTTTCTATCTTTTGCTTTCTAAGTATACCATATTTACTTTGGCTTGACATAAAATATGATGATGAACGAGACAGTAAGAGTATGTGTATCTTTCTATCTTTTGCTTTCTAAGTATAAATATACTTTCTAAGTATAAATATACCTACTTTCTATTTTTCACTTTATTCTCCAATATTTACTTTGGCTTGACATAAAATATGATGATGAACGAGACAGTAAGAGTATGTGTATCTTTCTATCTTTTGCTTTCTAAGTATACTTCCTAAGTATAAATATACTTTCTATTTTTCACTTTCTTCTCCGTTCGCAATGTTTGCACATTCCTTGAGTGGTTTCTTAAGTATAATGAACGTTTTTATATTGAAAGTTAAGCATATCATTATTCAGTGACCGGAGTTTTTTAAAAATAGATTCTCCTTTATAACACCACCTAGCCTCAGTGGTGTAGCGGTTGGCGTGGTGGACTTCGTATCTGGAGGTTTTGCACATTCCTTGAGTGGTTTCTTAAGTATAATGAACGTTTTTATATTGAAAGTCAAGCATATCATTATTCAGTGACCGGAGTTTTTTAAAAATAGATTCTCCTTTATAACACCATCTAGCCTCAGTGACTCAGTGGTGTATTGGTTGGCGTGGTGAACTTCGTATCTGGAGGCTGGAGGTTCGAAGGAGTTTTCGGAGTCAAATTTGATGACGAAAATGAAAACTGGATCATGAATTTTTTCATAAGTTCATAACGTTAAAATTTATCAATCTCTCTCTCTCTCTCTCTCTCTCTCTCTCTCTCTCTCTTATATCCTAATAAACACTTAATATTCTGTAAAAAACCCACCGTGAACTCCGCGTCGGGAAAATCCTTTGTGTGATC
>NW_007391020.1:0-1320 GCF_000475195.1 Diaphorina citri | reverse complement strand
CTGAGTTCCATAGTCGTACTCCCGTTAGCATTTAGGAGTTACCCAGGGCTGTGTTTCTTGAAACACAAATACCAAATTCGAACACCTATATACTATTGGCTCACCCTATAACATACACCTCTATTATTAATAGAAAGAACGTGCAAGGCGGTAGAAAGCTTCGTGCAAATTGAGTTTTTAGACTTTAAACTCATTTTCTGCTCCTACTCTCAAGAATATCTTGGCTTTTCTGGGAAAAACAACATTTTTTGTTGTTGTTGTTGTTGTTGTTGTTGTTTTTCCTTCGTGGGCGAGTGGAGATCACAATGGGCTTGCACACTGGAGGTTGCGGGTTCCACTTTTACTTCCTGGTAGTTCAAACTTAGTTAAGCTTCTAAGTACTCAAAACCATCTTGTGGCTTTTCTGAGAAAAAAAAAGAAATTTTTGTTGCTGTTTTTGTTTTTCATAGTAGTCCCACAGTGGATTGTGGGGACTTAGGTATTATACTGCCCACACACTGTTTGCTATTAGATTAATCCTATTTCCAGGGTAGGTACCCTTCTTTCGGATATATAGGTGGGATAGTTGAAGAATTAAAGATCTTTTTTTATTTTTTTTTTATATTTTTCTTCCCGAATAAACTAGAAAGGCTAATTTGGTTCCCGGAATTTGCTTTGAGTCCTCTCTCTCTCTCTCTCTCTCTCTCTCTCTCTCTCTCTCTCTCTCTTTCTCCTATGTCTTTTTATGAGTCTCCCGTTTTCTACTATTTTTCTCTCTTTTCCATTCTCTCTCTCTCTCTCTCTCTCTCTCTCTTGCTATCTTTCCTATCTCTCCCTTTTTACCTCTCTTTTTTCATCAGTTAGTTCTCTCCTCTTTCCTTCTCCCTCCCTCTATCTTTATTTTTTTCTCTACCCTATTCTACCCTCTTCCACCCTCTATCTCTCTTTCTCTCTCTCTCTCTCCTTCTCTCTCTCTCTTCTCTCCTATCTCTCTGTCCCATCTCTCTACCTTGTTTCCCTCCTCCATCCATGTATATTTTCCCCCCTCTTAATCTCATTCTTCCCCTCCCATTCCTTCCCATTTTCCTCCTCGTAATATAAAAAAAAAAAACACCCGGTTGGAACATAATTTAGTCTCATGATCATGGCTGAAAATGTCAGACGACCTTTATTAAACCTAATTTTGTGTCGCGTGACAGTAATGGGTTAAAAACGCGTGACAGTAATGGTTTCGTGATAGCAGCTTTCGTACGCGGGGGCCTGGTCAGCTTAGAGGGTAGCGCGACTTCCTCGAAAGCGCTAGCCCGCCGGCCGTGGGTTTGATTCCCGCCCGGGGTGGAT
>NW_007391019.1:0-1321 GCF_000475195.1 Diaphorina citri | reverse complement strand
TTCCATTTGTTTTTCTACACCACTCGAATAATTTTAGCTTCCCCATGCAGTCCAACCTTCCCCAACCAGCCCAACCTTCCCCAACCAGTCCAACCTTCCCCAACCAGTCCAACCTTGTTCTCTTTTGCAAAGGTTGTTTTGGCTTGGCTTTTTTTAAAGCGTTTTTTTCCTTCTTCCCCCCTCTTTCTCTCTCTCTCTCTCTGTCTGTCTCTCTCTCTCTCACTCTCTCTTCTGTGGGAAAATGTGTTTTCGCGTGTTGAAAAGCTCTTCTGTTAATTCTATTTTGTATACGAGAATTGAGGAGGAGAAGTTTTTTTTTTTTTTTTAAAAAATAAATCTGGTTTCGATGGATTTATTAGATTCAGACAAAAAATTGCCCCTTATTTTTGGCGGAAAGACTCGCCCTACCCGGGACAATCTCCGCCAGACCTGTTGCTTCAGGCCGGCCACTCATTATCAGGTACACCTGAAAGTGTGTGCTCATCAGGTATCAGGTTTACCTCTTAGTTCTACCTGATAGTGACTGGCTGGGCTCATGGAGCACCCAGGCTCTGGTCAACGCAAAGGTAAGTTCTTTTGTAGTTAATCGGGCAAAATGATCATAGAAAACGGGGAGACCTGTCCAACGACCATCGAACTTACGACTTCCGTCAACGCGAACGTATCGTTCAGTCCCGTGTAAGAATACCAGTCTTCAAACATTAATCTTACCGAGAAGAGTAGTTTAACTCAAAGAGGAGACAATTTGAGCTAAAAATCAACTCATTAAATAGCTCGTTAAACGTATCAAGCAAACAAGAGGAGACAATTTCAATCTCCAAATAAAAGTAGAGACGGTTTAGATTGCTTAGAAGGACATCTTTTCGTAAAGTATTTGCACCAGAACCAAATGTCACTCTGTGAAAAGATCCAGACAGGTGTTGATCTTTTGTGGATGCAACGTCGACCCTGGCCGCGTTGGAACGGGAAAAGGCAGAGAAGATTGCTGCGACTGTTCCCCTGGCCTGGAAACTACTGATGGTACTAATTGAACCCGTCTAAGGCGATAACAACAATAACAACACCACCAACAAAAGCAACGACAACAAGATGAAGCAACCAAACCCATTTCGTCTTCCATGTTTGATAAAATGAAGCTAACGAAGATTGAAATATCAAAATGAATGCATCCGTAAAAAAGCACAGTACAAATCATCAAATAATAGCTTTGGAAGAACAAAATAAACAATATCAAAAACGCTAACCTCATCATTCGCTGATGCTCGAGAATTTCCATTTTAGGTAGACATTTTTTTTACATTTTTTATATATTAGATATATA
>NW_007391018.1:0-1321 GCF_000475195.1 Diaphorina citri | reverse complement strand
GGCAACAGTACAGCTGATGGGAAAGCTAATAAAAATAACAGACATGTGAAGGCTAATGTGACAAGTAGTAAACATACAAATGGAGATATTCATAGTGTCAAAAATAGCATTATCACTGACACTTATGAAGATGAAAATTATCTAGCTTTTGGTAACACCTATGCAAATTCTATTCAGCATTTTGAAAATGGAGTAAAAAAATGTAAAAATATCCAGATGTATAATAAGAATGATCATAAATATAACAATGGAACTCCACAAGTCTACAGTGTACCATCTAGGCAACATGGGAGTGAGACCAAAAATGATATGTACGTTCAAACTAACGAGAGAAGGTATAGTGACAATTCTGTACAAAGTAGTTATCTACAAAATAATGAAAAAGGTGAAATTTGCAATGGAGAAAATCATAGGAAACTAAAAACACCTCAAAATAACCATCGAAATTACTACAATGAACTATTAGACAAGCACTCAGATAAAGATGAGCAAAAACAATATCTACACAAAAACTGTGTGTTCGACAAGATCATGAACTACTATAACAACAACAGTTGTTATGTTACAAATACCTATGTAAAAAACAAAAACCAAACACACAAACGAGCAATCACATCTGATACCAAGCAATACCTCGATGGAAGTAATGAAGATGCTGCTAAAGATAATGCAAACCTAGCAAATAGTGAAGGAAAGAACATATTCCAGTGTTTCAAGACGAACAAGACCAAAGTGAAGAAATATTTTGACTACAATGCACAGATCAGTGACAAACTCAATAACATGCACAAGTTATCTGTGCTCAACTTTAACGTTACACCAATTAGTATGGATGATTCTGATATTAATGGCGATTTGGATGAAATCCAGTTTGACAGGCATGGAGTACTCAAAGACACTGAACTAAGTGATAATCATGTACGACTACTGAAACCTGATCTCAATGAGTATGTGACGTCCGATATTGGCGTAAGTGTTAGGTCTCCAGGTATCTCGTTCTGTATGCATTGGTGAAATAAAATAGTAACTTTGTTATCATGCTTTGTTCCTTCTATGATATTTTTATGCAGTTTTATGATCAGGAGATGATTTCCTCTGTTATTATTTAAGCTAAGAAAAATTTCATGTGTAGGTACTCTGAGTCAATAGAGTGTTTGGTAATTTTGGAAAAAAAAAAACAATTAAATAGTAGTTTTCCCAGAAATGCAAATAAATGAAAAAGAAACATTTCCCATTTACATAATAATATAGCAAAGAATAATATTCAAGAAGATCTAAATAGAATAATAATATGGTTGAATCAAAAAGATATATTTATAAA
>NW_007391017.1:0-1321 GCF_000475195.1 Diaphorina citri | reverse complement strand
GCGCGCACTTTAATTATTCCCCTCATTCCAAGGGAAAAAAAGAGACGGGGGAAAAAGCGTGTATATGACGTCATTATAATGAAAAAAAATTTAAACACAAGCGGAGTAGAGGAAGGGGAAACTTGGAGTAAAATTACGCTCAGGGGCGGTGGAGGTGGGGGAATTTTCAAAATGAGATTCATTCACAAAAACAAACCCCCTTCCCCCCTCTCTCCCGGTTTTTCAGTCTCTGATGATACTCCCCCCTCGCCCTGAAACGAGGGGGTTTGTTACTCATCGTAAAGTTTAAAATAATAATAAAAAAAAAGTTCGTTATGAGAGCTCGGGGCAAATTGGAACACCCTGCGAGAAGAAGTGAGAACAAGAAGGTACTATGTGAAATTATTGGGTAGGTATAGCAATTTTGATTATGATGTACAATACTATCAAAACATAGAGTTGCCACAAAAGTGTTTTTATCACATCCACTAATCAGTAGAATACATTATAATAGCTGTACTAGGACAGATTAAGGATTGTCCTCTAAAAATTAAAAAGACAATTCAGATTCTACTTTCAACAAAGAAAATTTTGTGAGCTTTCGAGAATACTCAGATTCTCATCATCAGACCTGAAATCGCGAGAGGCGTTTACTCTACGAGCACTGGACTTTTCGTTGAAAGTCGAACCTGAAATGGTCTTCTTCATTTTATTTCTTGAAGATTCTCAATTAAATAATTATTAAATTTCAATTTTATTATCCCCTAATATTGGCAGGATCAGTTATAGAAGCGAAGTTTCGAACAGTATTTTTCGTTATCAAAATTTGTTCACAACTGCTCCGGCGTTCCAAGACGCCCCTCGCTCCCCTACACTGAAAGAAAAGTCTTTATTCATTATCATTATACTTTTTTCTCCTCTCCTCTCTCCCTCTCCTCCCTCTCTCCTTCTCCTCCCTCTCCCTTTCTCCCCATTTTAGCATATTTTCCATCTCACTCATTTACTCTCTCGCTTTCTCCTTCCCCTCATTTGTTTCCAGACGGGTTTTAATGCATGGGAATTCCTCGTTGTGAGTGTGTGTTCTACTTTTTCCCTTTACTTTATTAGCATTATTCTCATTTTCATTACCAGCGTTTACTACAGCCAGGGGAAAGCTGTTGCGTGTTTGTGAGCAAGTGTGTGTAAAAGAGAGGTTTCTGGACTTGTTTTAAGTCGGTGGGAAGTTAGGGTTGGGAACTTTTGGGACTGTTTTGGTTCGGTGGCCGGTTGCACGTTGGTTATTGGGACTTAGGCTTTTTTTTAACGCAATTAGTGATCTTTCTCTAACTGATCTTTTTTTTTT
>NW_007391016.1:0-1321 GCF_000475195.1 Diaphorina citri | reverse complement strand
AAAATTAAACAGTTTTTCATTTTCTTTTACATATTTTTCTGAAAATATAAATATATATAAAAATATTATTTTTCCCTTAGATTTTTTTATTGCACTGATGATTTTTTTCTTTTTTTTTCATTAATTTTTGTTCTCCTTTCGATGATACTCAGCAGTACTTCACGATAACAAGAGGGGAGAGTATTGCAGACTTGCAACTTGCAGATACATTGCTTATGAATAATTTACCCCAAGGCTTGCCCTGTTATAAATTAAGAAAAAAAAAACATTCGTTATTCACTCATTTACCAACCTATCTAGCTATCCTTATATATTTTCTCTTTTCTTCTTCTCTCCTTCCTCCTCCTCCTTTTTCTTCTTCGCCTCCACTTCCTTCTCCTTGTCCTCCTTATTCTTCGTCACCTTAGCCTACTCGTTCTCTTTCTCCTCCTCCTCCTCTACCACTCCTCTTCGTCCTTATTTCCTTCTTCTTCCTCTTCCTTCTTCTTCTCCTCCTCCTCCATCTTCTTCGTTTAAACAGTCCTGAGTCGGATAAGTCAGTTTAATCTCTCTTTCTGTGTTCCACAGGGTCTTGATGCCACATGTCTCTTTGTCCTGTCAAGGATAATCCGAAATGTCTCACACACATGGGGCCCCTGTTTTTGGCATGTGAAGGGCAGCACTACCTAATTATAATGGTGACTTATTGAATGAACGAAATGAGTTCCAAAGTTAGTTGAAAAAAAGAGGTTTGATAGAGGGGAATCGAAAAGAGAAGGAAGACAGGATAGGAGAAAGCCAGCCGTTCCGAGAGCGAACCTAATCCCTTCAGGATAAAATCCGTCTCGGGGGGGAATCGATCCCGAGGCCTAGTGCTTACAAAGCAGACGCGCTACCCACTAAGCTAACCAAGATTGGCTTTCCTATCTTATATTATAAGAACAAGATCCATTCACTCATTCACATTTCACACACTGATCGCTCTATCTCGAGAACCGCAACACCTAGAAAGCTGAAATTTGGTAGGGATATTCCTTTTATGGTATAGGTGTGCAATAAGAAAGGATTTTGCGAAAATCTAAAATCGCTAAAATCACCATAAGAAATACACAGAGTGCAGAGACTGCGGGAGAGAAATGTTCCGCTCTCGACCAACTTTTTGAGGTTCGTTTATGTTTTTAGTTTGATAACTATGCAGCTAATAGGGAGCGCGCAGCGCGACCGTATTTTTATTATTTTCTACAAGTTCGGCCATGCCTTTACTACAAGTTTGGCCATGCCTGGGGATGAACTAGCGGGATTCCGGAGCGAAGCGACGGAATTCAGCTAGTCTTATATTATA
>NW_007391015.1:0-1321 GCF_000475195.1 Diaphorina citri | reverse complement strand
TCCTTAGGGAAGACAGGAACCTAGTCGACCTCAGCTGTATACAGGGTGTCCCAGAGGGAACGTACCAAACAGGGGGGTCACAAATTCAGCTGAAATCAAAGGCTGAAAAAGAAAACTGACAATAGGTATTTAAATTTTGATTATGATCCAATGTGCTCAATAAAAATAGTGACTTCAGTTCCATTTTCAGTTGTAACTGAGAACCCTTGTTACTCCAATTGGAAGTATTTGTCCGATCCCTGTTCATATTGACAAATGAATTATTATTCCAATTCTCCTTAGAGTGTGGTAATTTAACCTTTAAACACCCTGTATACTACCGTAGACAGAAAATAGGTCAAAGGGTAGGTACATTTTAATTCTAATTCCACAATGACACTGTCTTTGTAAATTGAATTTTCATGTTTATTAAGTACAATAAGTAATAGACTCTTGATTGGAAGGTTATTGCCTGGGACGTTCTCTACCACCCAACCTCCAAGAGTTATCATTACCTTTTTCTTCTTCTTCTTCTTCTTCACAATAAAGAAGAAGAATCATCCCGAAGAAGTTTGTATTAGCTTAATAGGGATTATCTTACATGTCTTTCTATTATTCAAAATACATATATTAAATTTGTTCAATAATTGAACTTATTCAATTCAATTCTTCTTCTTTTACTGCACCTTATCCCAATCTTATTTGGGGTCAGCGTTACCCTCCTTTATCCTACCCCTCCATACCTACCCTCCTATCTACAAAGAGCTGTCATTATGTGTGGTCAAATTCTGAATCAGACTTAAAAACAGTTCAACGTCAGGTTTTACCAATGAATAATGGGATATTTGATCATATTTGACCTATTAGGATTTTTTGGTAAAACTCGGAGCTTACTTTGTTTGATCATACAGAGAGAGAGAGGGAAGAGAAAGACGGAGAGAGAGAGAGAGAGAGAGAGAGAGAGAGAGAGAGAGAGAGAGAGAGAGAGGGAAGAGAAAGGAAGAGAGAAGAGAGGGAGGAAAAAGAGAGAGAGAGAGAGAGAGAGAGAGAGAGAGAGAGAGAGGAAGAGAGGAAGGCACGTGCGTTCCCTTTATTCAAAGGACAAAAAGCAAATACACTCAGATATACACGATTATTTACTTACTTTTACCTAATATTAGTTCTTTTTACTCATCTTTCAGGTATCTTCCGTCTTCCAGTTATCGTTTCCTCTCGTCTCTTTTTACCTTCTCTTTCTCCCCCTCTCCTCCCCTTTCTCTCACTCTTCGGGTGTCTTCCTTCTTTTATCTTTTCCTCTTCTTCCTGCTCTTCTTCTCTCTTACTCATTCTTACCTCTCCCCCT
>NW_007391014.1:0-1321 GCF_000475195.1 Diaphorina citri | reverse complement strand
TTTAGGTATCGTGTATAAAGGGCTTACATAAATCGAGCTGATCCGGTAATCCGGCAGTTGCTATGTTCACAGTAGAATAAAAAAAATCAAAACACTCGTTTTGTTGATTTGTGGATTTGGTTAATTTTTTGCTGTGAGAAATTTAAGAAATGATTGATCAAGTATTTTTTTACCTATAATATCAGTAATAAAATCCCATTTTCCAAGTATTTTTTAGTATAGAAGGCTTGACACATCACCATGGCCGATCCTCTTAGTTTGCTCCGACAGTACAACATAAATAAGAAAGAAATTATAGAACGGGAGAACCAAATCATATTTGGAGAATTTTCATGGCCAAAAGATGTTAACACCAACTATTTGCATTACCAGTAAGTATCCAACATAATCAACATATTGCAGTAAAATAGCTGATCTATAAAGACCATCATTGTTGTAGGTAAATGCTCAGGGGTGGTGTTTTCTGTCTTGGTGGTTTGATTGATAAAATAGCAATCTGGCTTGTTCTGGCCGAGAGAGCTATGCTCCTGTTCTCTAGGTATATTTCACTAATATTTCCCATGGCTCTACAACGTTGAAAACTCTAGACAGAATCATGGTAGGCCATTAGTACCAGTAAGGTAATACTTGTTTCTTTATTTGGTTAGGAAAGGATTTGTCTCTACTAATATTTGAATTAAAAACTTTCCCTTTTTTTAAACTACACTCTAAACAGGTACTTGTGCAGAAGTCACATCCATGGAATATTGCTACCAAAGGAACTGGCACAAACAAGCAGTGACCAGTGTTATTATAGGGTTAGGTTAAATGCAAGAAGGAGTTTTTACAATTAGAGCAGTGATTAGCGTTATTATAGGGTTAGGTTAAATTCAAAAAGGAGCTTTTCTTTTCCACGGACGTGACTTCTGCATAATTACCAAACATTTTTATTTTTGTTTTTCTCAGGTCTTCCAGAGAAGGTGCAGTGAAGAAATACTACACTCTAGAATGTCTTCTATTTTTTCTCAAAAATATTGGACTGAATCACACAGCCTATGTCAGAAAAGCTGCTGTAAGTATGGAGCTTCCCATTTAATGGTGGTTCCATTAGATACAATTCACTAGTCTCTCAAAAATACAAAAACTTTACTTAGATGGTGTTTAAAAAAGAAAAAAAAAATACTGCATTTAATCATCCAAAAGTAATGGACCAAGGGGACAATCCACTTTAACCTTTTTTTTTATCTGATTGGTTCCCAGTTGGCAGTAATGAAAAGATATTAGCTCCTCTTTTAATATTATTATTTAAATTTAAAGTGTAGATATTCATTTAAATTATTAT
>NW_007391013.1:0-836 GCF_000475195.1 Diaphorina citri | reverse complement strand
CGATCATCAAGACTCTATGTTCATCAAGCCCCAGCTGAAGTGGATATTGTGCAGTTACATGTGACCGCTATACAAAAACCTGTTCATCATCATCAACTTTTCATTTCATTTGAGATTTGAAAAGTGAAACGAAACGGATTTTTTTTTTTTAAATTTAAAAAAAATTGTTGGCGCGCCAAGCAATAAGATCGGCTAATGAAAATCGGCTAAACACCGATCAACTAATGAAATTTTTTGTTTACATTAATCTACATTCTCATTGGTTCCTAGCAACGAAGATCGACAAAATGGAGGCACCTAGCAACCAACTTTGTTTACTTTAATTTTTGAAATTTGAAAAAATAATGAGAATCATGATGCATGATGAGATGATAGATCTGATGATTCTCATTTTGAGAATGAGTTCAACTTGAAATTTCTTTCTCTTCTAAATCCTTGCGAAAGTCCCGTTTTCTTGAAACCAGTGAAACTATAGAACAAGCAATTTATTGATAAGGATCTTTGGTATTGGAAGGAGATTAGATCTCGAAATTATCTTGCAACTCAGAAGAACTTGGTGAGTACCAAAGATTGTATTTAAATCTCTTGTTCTTAAGATATGGTTTCCTATTATGCCCAGACACTCATGCTAAGATGGTCTGACAGAACAGACCTAGGACTGTGAAAGTGTGAACCTCAAAACTATATCTAGACCAGTCCTTAAACCAATCACTGTTGTAAATGACATGGTATTCCAGAGTCAAAACACCTTTAAGAGAGGGCAATAAAACCCCCATCTTCCCATGCATGAATATTAATCCTTGAATTAGAGAATTAGACCTAAAATGTTACAGTCC
>NW_007391012.1:0-1321 GCF_000475195.1 Diaphorina citri | reverse complement strand
CTCTCTCTCTCTCTCTCTCTCTCTCTCTCTCTCTCTCTCTCTCTCTCTCTCTCTCTCTCTCTCTCTGCCTCTCTTTCTTTCTCTCTTAACTTGACGATTTTATTTTACTTTGCTCGTCTCTGAAAATAATTAAAGAAAATAATTCTTCTTCTTTTTCTTCGCCTCTTCTCGTCTTCCGACGGGGTCGGCGTTTTTCGTCAGCCTCTCATTCAGCCCTGTGATGACTGTTTTGGGCTGATATTTGGTTTTGGGCTGCAAAGTTACGAGTGGAAGCCCTTCGCACTCAACCTTTGCCATTTCTTTAGCAAGGGAAATTCAGGCTGGTCTACTCCCTGTTTATCGTCCCCCCGTCAGACAATTAAAATAATAATAATGAAAAAATACAAAATGTGAACTTCGTTCCTTCGTGTCCATTTATTTGTTCAATTGTATTATTATTATTTTAACTGATTCAACTCTTTATTATCAAGAATAATAATAATAATAATAAAAACACAATCATAAACTTAGAAAAACGCCAGAAATGTTGTCAAGAAATGTCAAATATCAGTGATCATTTCAACAACAGGAATAGTCAGAAGAGTGCTAGCAGAAGAAGAAGAATGAGAATTCCAAATGATCGAGACGACCAATCTGAACAACTGTGAACCTAAATGTAGAGCCCATATTTTCCAAAGCCCATATTTTGCATTACCTACTTACCTTTATTGTACCTATTGATTATAAAGGGAATATATTCATAATAATTAATTAATGATAATGATAAGAAAAGTATCAAAGTATATCAAACACAGAACTGATATTAACGACACACAGCTTGTCAAACGCATTCCAAATGTCAAACAAGAGAGTAAGTACAGGGAATAAAGCACAGCCCTCGGCTTTCCTACAGGGTGACTCAGAAAATACTTGATAAATTTCAAGAGTTTTGATAGAGGGAACTCACTCTCTGACTGTCTGACAGACCTGGGTCTGTCGGACCACGTGTGCTTGAAAAAGCTTCCGACTTCAGTCTTCAGACCGTCTGAAACACCTAGAAGTCGGACCGTCTGAGATATTATTTCTGCCACACACGGTCCGTCAGACCCAGGTCTGTCGGATATTCGGAGAGTCCCGGAATGGAAGAGAGATGACTTAACATATTGGATTCGTTCTCGGAACGGCTGGCTTTCTGCTATCCTGTCCTTCTCCCTTCAATTTCGAGACGATAAGACCTTGTAAGAGGGTAAGTCAAGTGTTTTAATATGTGAACACCCTGTATGTACTTACGACTTTCAGTTGACGAAGAATGAGGAATTTCTTTCTTTCTTTTTTTTCCTTT
>NW_007391011.1:0-1321 GCF_000475195.1 Diaphorina citri | reverse complement strand
CTCTTGTTTCAGAAATCAGAGTTCTATAGTATCGACATGTACACACATCGCCTCTATACTGATAGTCTGGGCACTAGTATACCGTGGGTACTCACATCCTGGCGTAATGGTAACTTCACGCGACCCTGGGTTAATCTGTTTCCGGATAAGCTTAACACGGGGTTCTGTGGTCATCGCTTCATTGTGTCTGTGGCACAACAACCACCGTTCATATTCAGAAGGTAAAGGTAAATCTTCAACATATGACATGTTGATAAATGATGATAAATTTAATATAAAGAGGTTTGATAGAGGGAACTGTAACTGCTAAGGTCTTATCGTCCCGAAATCAGAGATGGAAATTGTGGAGAAACGAGAACCTGCGTTTTCTATGTAAGATTTTATTTGTGTTGAGTGTTGTTGTGAGCGCCACAAGTTCAACGACACAGAGGAGGATACAGTAGAAAGTGAAGTATTTGAGAAGTGGGAGCTAGTGCCTTTCTATTCTATTCTATTCCAGACAGTGGCGGATGGCAGAAGTTCAACGACACAGAGGAGGATACAGTAGAAAGTGAAGTGTTTGAGAAGTGGGAGCTAGTGCCTTTCTATTCTATTCTATTCCAGACAGTGGAGGATGGCAGAAGTTCAATGACACAGAGGAGGATACAGTAGAAAATGAAGTATTTGAGAAGTGGGAGCTAGTGCCTAAAGTAGAGGATGGTTTGAGAAATGTCACCAAGGGGCATTTGTTATGGAACTATGCGTTCCTGGGGTCCCGAGCCCAGATGGAGCACATCATTAAGAACAACTTCGAGTCTAGTCCGTGAGTAGCGCTAGTGAACTATAACTGCTAAGGTGTTATCGTCCCAAAAGCTAAAAAGCCTGTTAAATTTTTTTTTTTTTTTTTTTTTTTTTTTTTTTCAAGAGGTTTGATAGAGGGAACTATATGTAACTGCTATGGTCTTGTCGTCCCGAAATCGAAGAGAGAAGGAAGACAGGATAGGAGAAAGCCAGCGGTTCTGAGAACGAACATTATCCGTTGAGGATAAAATCCGCCCCGGGCGGGAGTCAAACCCGCGGCCTAGCGTTTACAAGGCAGACGCACTACCAACCAAGCTTACTAGGCTGACTGCTACTGCATAGTTTTGCTACGTATTTCTTCTTTCTTCTCCTTTGCTATTTCTTTATCAAGGGAAATTCAGGCTGGCATACCTACTCCCTGTTTAAAGTCCCCCAGCCAGACTAATAAAATTGATAGTACATAAAAATTTCACTTACCTTTTCCTTATCAGACTGACTCTGTCCTGTAGTATTGGAAGCAGGGGCGGTAGTATTGGGGGTG
>NW_007391010.1:0-1321 GCF_000475195.1 Diaphorina citri | reverse complement strand
GGAACACAGTATCAAAAAGCGACAAGTAAATGTTGAAAACACACACAATGGAAAGAAGAACAACATCAAAAAACGACAAG
The DNA here is from genome assembly GCF_000475195.1 of Diaphorina citri. Lineage (NCBI taxonomy): Eukaryota > Metazoa > Arthropoda > Insecta > Hemiptera > Psyllidae > Diaphorina > Diaphorina citri. The sequence goes on along the minus strand of NW_007391010.1, from coordinate 1,241 downwards.
TAAATATTGGAAATAAACATAACTTGAAGAAACGACAAGTAGATACTCCAAATAAAGTTGACAATGAAGTCAACAAACCAAGGAGAGAAATAATAAACAAAAGAAAAAGAAGAGATGTGGACACTCTTATGGATAAGATGGATAAAGAATATGAGAAATATCATATGTTCAATTGGAATCCGGATTTCAATATCAAAGACTCGAAGAAAGAAACGAGACTTGATGATGCTAAAGAGAAATAAAGCTGTGAGAAACAATAAACGCGAAGGAATGGAACACAGTATCAAAAAGCGACAAGTAAATGTTGAAAACACACACAATGGAAAAGATCACATCAAAAAACGACAAGTAAATATTGGAAATAAACACAACTTGAAGAAACGACAAGTAGATACTCAAAACAAAGTTGACAATGAAGTCAACAAACCAAGAAGAGAAATAATAAACAAAAGAAAAAGAAGAGATGTGGACACTCTTATGGATAAGATGGATAAGGAATATGAAAAGTATCACATGTTCAATTGGAATCCAGATTTCAATGTCAAAGATCCGATCCTTATGCATGACAAGTACAGGGAGTACTATTTCCAAGGTAATGGCAATATTTAGTATTTTATTTAGCGTAAGACATAATTCATGGGAATAAATAGTTAAGTAGTTGTTCAAATGTACTTAGCTTAGCAATATTAACAAAACCATAATGAACAAAATACCTAGTATACCTCCTAAAAATTTGTAATACAAGTGGAAAAAGTAATAAATAAAATAAAATAGGAGCTTTAATTCAATTCAAAACAAATTTAACTGTCACACCAAAAGGGATAGCTTAGCAATATTAACAAAACCATAATGAACAAAATACCTAGTATACCTCCTAAAAATTTGTAATACAAGTGGAAAAAGTAATAAATTAAATAAAATAGGAGCTTTAATTCAATTCAAAACAAATTTAACTGTCACACCAAAAGGGACTATCTCGGATGCATTGAACGGTTTGACAAAACAATCTCTAAAGTGCCTTAAGTCTTCAATGTGGTGAATGATCAAGAAATCAAGCTGCACAATATGAGAAATCGGCTCAAAAGACTCACTTTCATACTCCAATCAATTCAATACCTACTTTGAAGGCAGTTAGAGTGAAAGTGCCCCAAAAGAAGAAGAAAAACTTCGTCCTTTCCGGCCAATTCACCGTATTCACAATCCTACTCCGGCCATTTTTTTTTTTTTTTTTTTTTTTTTTT
>NW_007391009.1:0-1321 GCF_000475195.1 Diaphorina citri | reverse complement strand
AATATTAGGTATAGTTATAAATATGATAGGACGAAAAAGCAATGTTTTCTTGACTGTTGGAAAAAAAAAAATAAAAAAGCTAAATCTTCAGTGAACCCCCAATACCTGAGGATTAATCAACTTTCTTACAAAGCCCAAAATCGGATGAGGTAATTTTCATAATATAGAAATCATGATAGTCATTATGAATAATATTATAGTTATAAATATGATAGGTCGAAAAAGCAATGTTTTCTTGACTGTTGGAAAAAAAATATAAAAAAGCTAAATCTTCAGTGAACTACCAATACCTGAGGATTAATCAACTTTCTTACAAAGCCCAAAATCGGATGAGGTAATTTTCTTCATATGTTGAATATTTCTACCAAATTTTATCAAAATCGAACAAACCGTTTGAGAGTTATGGTGGAAACAAACTAAACGAAATCGAAATACCACCGACATAAAACTCGTGGGTCTTTTAAATGAAAGTCCCTTATGGCATGCATGTGTAAATTTACGATTTACGAGGGGTCTTTTGTTCACATGTGTTAAGCTACGTCGAGACGGACGAATAGAAATGTGCCTGTTACTTTATAAATTTATACAAATCGCCAAAAAAAAATGTGGATATATTATCGGAAAAACAAACATGGACGGACAAAACATTGACAACACAGAAGTTACCCTGGGACATGCTAAAGTGGCACCCATAATAAATACATTACTTATTTAATTACAAGATATTTAATTTAAATAATGTAGTTGTAGAACATTGATAACCTCATTATTTATTTACTTCATTAGAAAATCTTGATCTTTCAACATGGTTTTTTTTTTTATTATTATTTAAAGGTGCTTTAACATTTTGATGTCATTCGCAAGGATTTCAACAGGTTTACTTTAAACTATAACTGACTAGAAGGTTCCCCTTCTTTTTATCAGCCCTGATATACTGAACCATGGGTACAAAAATAATAACACCGAAAATTTGTGAAAAAATTTCTCTTTGCCAAAAAAGCCATTAAAATTCTATTCAAACAGATTATGCCCCAAATACCCTTCCTTTAAGTATTTATTTATCCCATAAAATACACAAGACCTTGATTAAACTGCTCGGGTAAGGGGACTTTTTAGTCTCCTTCGAGCAGGATAAACAAGGTATGTTTTAAATGACGAAAAACCATCAAACTCTATTTCGTGTTAATATAGGCCGGGCGACGCTTCGAACTCTTTACGTCCGCGCGCCTCCCGGCGCCTTCCTCTCTTAAGAGCCCCGAAAATCACCCTCCCAGAACTGCCCTCAAGTCTTACCTCTTGTCCATCCTCAGCAGCCTGTACA
>NW_007391008.1:0-1321 GCF_000475195.1 Diaphorina citri | reverse complement strand
AAGAAGAAGTAGGGGGAAGAGAAGGAAGTGGGTATGATGTTTTACATGAAAACTTGAGTTTTCAAGTGGGAGGAGGGGGAGGATCTTCTTCCTCTCTTTACTTCTCTGGTTCTTTCTCTAGATCCCCTCTTTCTAGACTTCAGGGGGAGAGAGATGTGTAGGTACAAAGACAGGGGAGTGGGGAGGGCCCTTGGCTTCACTCTATTGTATCGCAGAAGGAAAAGGAGAGAGGGAGAATGAGAGATAGAAAGGGGAAGTGAGAGAGAGAGAGGCTCTCTCTCTCTCTCTCTCTCTCTCTCTCTCTCTCTCTCTCTCTCTCTCTATCTATCTATCTCTCTTTCTCTCTCTCTTCACTCCATCTTTGAAATGCAAACACAAAAGGGAATGTCACAGCATTAATGTCATTGTCCTTCTCTCTCTCTCTCTCTCTCTCTCTCTCTCTCTCTCTCTCTCTTCACTCCATTTTTATTCAACTGGATTGTTATTCTTTAATCAATTTCTTAGAGCGGCAAAACATCTTAACGTTAAGCTAAGAAAAACAAGTAAATGATGTGAACGAAGAAGAAATTGAACCTGCCTTTTCATAATTCCAGTTAAATAAATAATAACAACCAACTCTCATTTTATTCAGAGGGAGGGAGAGAGAGGGGGAGGGAGGGAGAGAGAGAGAATTCTGGTGTAATAAGGTATTTTATGTGAACGAAGAAGAAATTGAACCTGCCTTTTCATAATTCCAGTTAAATAAATAATAACAACCAACTCTCATTTTATTCAGAGGGAGAGAGAGGGGGGGGGAGGGAGGGAGAGAATTCTGGTGTACCTAATAAGGTATTTAAGTTCCGCCCGGGGCATATTTATCCAAAACAGGTAAGGTTCGTTCTCGGAACGGCTGGCATTCTCAGCTGTAACAACTCAACTCAATCTATCAAACCTCTTTTTTTTTAGTTAGAATTCAAAGTACCTTCTAGTATTATAACTGGAACTTGGAACTCTACAACTCTTAAATTACAAAGAGATTCTTCTCTTCCCTAAGATGAAAGAAGAGAGAGAGAGAGACTAGAGAAAGAAGAAGTGAGAAAAGGGAGTAGAATAAACCATCTACCTTCTTTTCCCCCATCTCTTTCACTCTCTCTCTCTCTCTCCCGGTCTCTCTGTCCCTCTCCAGGTCTCTCTCTCTCTCTCTCCACTCTCTCTCTCTCCAGGTCTTTCTCTTTCTTGCTTTTCATCCTCAGATATCTCTCTCTCTCTCTCTCTCACTCAAGTGCCGGGTTTTTGTGTGTAATGGGTTTAATATCAGAACACCGAAACACGGTAGGCGACG
>NW_007391007.1:0-1244 GCF_000475195.1 Diaphorina citri | reverse complement strand
TTGTTTTTAAGACGAAACTGAGAGAGAGAGAGAGAGAGAGAGAGAGAGAGAAAAAAAAGAGAGAGATTACCGGTCTGTTCTTATATTTCTTCTTCTCGTTCTTCTTCTCCTTCTTCTTCTACTCCTTCTGCTTCTGCTTCTTCTTCTTCTCCTTCTACTTCTTCTCCTTCTTCTTCTTCTCCTCCCCCTCCTTCTTCTTCTTCGACAAAAAAGAAAGAAAGAAATTTGCATATTCTTACATCGAGAGCAATTTCTCTTATCCTGGTAAATTGTACTTTTACAAACTATTCAGATACACTATACAATATACATTATGTACATACATAATGGTATGTACTTATTGTACATAACAGAGCATAGAAGAGTAGGTATTGGTAAATAGTGTTTTGTTTAGTATACCTACCTAGAGCTACACTGTAGAAAAAAAAAAAAAAAAAAAAAAAAAAAAAACTAGGGTTCCCGGAAGCTCGATTGAGTGACTGGGTTTGAAGAGATAGGTGAGAAGAAGAAGAAGAAGAAGGAAAAGACGAAGGAGAAGAAGAAGGAAAAGAAGAAGAAAAAAAGTAAGGAGGAAGAGGAGGACAAGGAGAAGAATTGACGAAGAAAAAGATGGAAAATAAGGAGAAGAAGAAGTAAAAGAAGAAGAATTCAGAGAAAACGAATAATAATAATTCAAAGATAAAAAAGAAGAGGAAGAAGAAAGAGAATAATAATAATAATCTTGTTCTTCTTAGAAAAGAGTTTTTGAAACTTCCTTCTATTTTCCTTAAAATGAAGGTACCTACGTTACACCTACACTCTTGCAAAGGCATGGTGTGGGTGTTCTGTACCTGTAGTAAATTCGAGACGTTTTTATAGATTCTACCTACAGGGTTCGACCTACAGAGGGTGCACAAAAGTACTGGACCGTTCGAATTTTGTCAAAAGTGGTCTGAAGGGTACCTAGGGTTAGTAAATTCGAGACGTTTTTATAGATTCTACCTACAGGGTTCGACCTACAGAGGGTGCACAAAAGGGGTATACCTAAAAAACTGATTATACAAAATTCAACTGATTGACCATTAGGAGTGCGAAAATTAACTGACTGACCATAAGGCAATATGCAAATTAAACTGCGGTTTACATCGTTTGGTGAAAGAAATTTTCGGAAAAGTCGTACCATTTTTCAGTAGTACAGGAATCGTACTCCTTATTGCCAATCAGTTGAGTTTTATGATCCCGAAAGTGGTTTTTCCTGTACTACT
>NW_007391006.1:0-1322 GCF_000475195.1 Diaphorina citri | reverse complement strand
TAAAAAGTTGAAAGCCTTTTTCTGAGACTGAAAAAGAAATCTGGTCGGTAACTGTCGATTGAGTCAATTCACATTAAATTTTGAATTATCACTCAGTGATATATGAATGATCATCATTCTCATCAGATAGGGTGAAAAGACACAGTTCTACATACCTTGGTACTCAGATGCATTAAATACTTACGCTAAACTTTGAATGCGTCTACCTTGAGAGGTGATAAACTGAATATTAAACAAATTAGGTAGGTACATAGGTATTCTTTAACCACGATCGAATAAACTACGGCCTAAAAAATTCCCGGAGGGGCGGACTCAGCTTGTTCCTTGTTTAGTCATACCCGTCTGTATTCACTACAAGTGCCTTAAGATTCCGACATCTGAGATGATCTATTATAAGTTAGGAGATTTTCTACAATCTACACTGATAGCAACAAAATCTTGTAGTTTTTCAACAGTTTGAAGTTTTTCAAGATCACGTTTCCCTGAGGTTTTTGATGTACATATGTACATGCATCCCCAGGATTCCCCACTCCAAACATGTGTGTTATTGTGTATGTTAACAAAGTTTCCTTTGGTTAATGGCTTCTGCCTCGTAAAGAGACGCTGGCCATTAATTTAACGGGCAGGACGTGAAATTCGGGAAAGGAAAAGGTAAAAAGAACACTGAAAAATATCCGGATCAAAATGCAATCCAACAAACAGTTTGAAGTTTTTCAAGATCACGTTTCCCTGAGGTTTTTGATGTACATATGTACATGCATCCCCAGGATTCCCCACTCCAAACACGTGTGTTATTGTGTATGTTAACAAAGTTTCCTTTGGTTAATGGCTTCTGCCTCGTGAAGAGACGCTGGCCATTAATTTTACGGGCAGGATGTGAAATTCGGGAAAGGAAAAGGTAAAAAGAGCACTGAAAAATATCCGGATCAAAATGCAATCCAAGGATCACTTCTTTACAAATTCCCTGAAAGTGCATCAGTTTTTTAGGGAGTTGTGGGACAGAAGTTATTGTGTATGCCAAAAAATCTTACTCTGGACTTTATGTAAAATAAAATTTGAATAATAATAATCAGAGACAACCAAATGTCATATTGTCATGACATCATGCTATTTAGTCATATTTTAACTTTTTTTCGGAAAAGGTCATAAAATGCCAAAAAATTCTAAAAGGTCATAAAAAAGGTCATATTCAGAGACAACCAAATGTCATATTGTCATGACATCATATATTATTTAGTCATACCTATTTTAGCTTTTTTTCGGAAAAGGTCATAAAATGCCATATTTTAAGCATTCCGAGCGGTTCCCGTTTTTTATTATTA
>NW_007391005.1:0-1322 GCF_000475195.1 Diaphorina citri | reverse complement strand
TTTTTTATTCAAGGATGAAAAATAAATCAAGGAAAAGTCCTGCTCTCTTCTTTTTTCGTAAATTCTCGTTAACAAAGAGGAAGATGGGAAGGAGGAGGAAGAAAAGGGAGGAGGATGAAAGAAGAAGGAAGAGGAGGAGAAAATTATGCATGGAGAAGAAATATGAGGAAAAGAATGGATGAAGAATTAAGAAAGAGGAGGATCGCGAAGAAAAATAAGAGGGAAAATGGAGAAGAAGGAAAGAGAGAGAGAGGGAGAGAGAGAGAGGGAGAGACAGAGAGAGGGAGAGAGAGAGAGCTCTTATGTTCTATTGTAAGTTACAATTTGCAACCTAATTTACCTGATCCAGGAATGGTTTAACGTCCAACAGCCTCCGACCCTGTGCTATTTTCAGGCCTGAATCCTCTACATTACACTTTCTGATAAGGGCTTTATATTACCCAGTCCTTGATGAAGTCTATACCTACATATTATAGGCTGTATTAATTATAAAGTCAATAAGTCTATGTAGGTATGTATGTATATTGTATAGGTTTGTATAGGATCCTATATGTTTGTATAGGATCTCGATATTATAATAGGCTTTAGTTTATAGTTTATTTATCCCTGATAAGTAGAAGGAATTTAAGACTTATCTACCTGATACCTTCCTATACAATATTCCTCCTTCCATACCCCTTTCTCAAAAGGGATTTTAGGTTAATAACTTTCTAGCTTCCTTCTTGATAAAGGATTTACTGTGATGTTGATGTCCTTTATCAGTTTCGTATTAAGGATTGACCTAAATACGTTCATTGATTCTTCAATACAAATTTGGAAGTTTAGTGGAGGTGTTCCAGCCTCCATTGAAGTCCTTTATCAGTTTCGTATTAAGGATTGACCTAAATACGTTCATTGATTCTTCAATACACATTTGGAAATACCTATATAGTGGAGGTGTTCCAGGTTCTCAGAACGGCTGGTCTATCTTGTCTTTTTTTTAAAGAGGTTTGACAGTCCTCCTCTCTTTCGGGACGGACGATAATTGCTGAAGGTCTTTTTTCCTCTATCTCTCATTGTTACATTTTTCCTTTATCAGACCTAATGTAGGTTCCTTTATCAGACCTAATGTAGGTTATAGAAAAAGGAATTTAAGACTGAGACGTGAAGCTTCGCCACACTGACGCCAAAAGAGGAAGCACCAAGACAAACATATATATTCGAGAAAATCGCCCTCCGCTTTGTAATGTGCGGTGAAATTAATCTTCTTGAAAATTGGGAGATAATCTTTGTCTCCCTCTTACTTTTACCTACCTCCTCTTTCTTTCCCCTTCTCCTCTTCT
>NW_007391004.1:0-1322 GCF_000475195.1 Diaphorina citri | reverse complement strand
GATGGGTGTGGTGTGTGTGTGGGGGTGTGTTTGTGTGTGTGGTGGTCCCGTACAAAGGACGGGTCAACCACTAGTATTACCTATCTATCAAGCAGTTAATGTATGTATGTTCCAAATCGGTACATTATCAAGTATCTACCAACCAAATCGGTTCTTTGTTTCTTGATTCCATTCTTTTCGTATCGACCAAGGCTTGAGGCTTTCAGCAGTAGTGACTTGGTTTTTAGAAGTCGTTGTAGAGTTGCTTAAAAAAAATGCTTTAATTGATGTAGGTACCCAGTAACATAAAAAAAGTTAATTGTTGGTGAATTCGAAGAAATAATAAATTGACCTTATTTGTGGTTTTGATTAGAATCTCAATACAGAGTAACAAATTACCAATACTCGCATGTTACTTTATGTAGGTAGGTAGGTAGGTACATGAATTTAGAAGATTTCTTTTGTCAAAGTTTTTTTTTTTGCCAACAAATTTAAAGTCTTTTCCTTGATTTTCTCGTGAGAATATACAACTCAGGTGAACGAAAAATACCGATAATGTTTCCTACTGATACTGCCTGAGGCAAATTTGGTCGAACTATGTATGTTCTAGCTTTTTTTTCTTTTTTTAGGATTGATGATCTTCTGAACACATGGTTCAACTTTGAAGCTGATATTTTTCAATATTCGAATCGAATAGGCACACGAAGAATGAGAAGAAGAAAAAGGAAAAGAAGAAGAAGAAGAGAAAGAACAAGAAGTATTAGGAGAAGAAGACGAATAAGAAGAGGAAGAAGAAGAGGAAGAAAAAGAAGAAGAAGAAGAAGGAGAAGACGTATACATATCTTGTATACCCGCCTGTAGTCTGTACCATCTAGGTACAATCTACAATTCTACATTTTATGACTAACATATCTTGTATACCCGCCTGTAGTCTGTACCATCTAGGTACAATCTACAATTCTATACATTTTATGACTAATATATCAGCAAAATCCTCTGGCCTTGTACATGGTCTTAAGGTTAGAAGGTTCACTCTGGTATGAGCCATCACTTGGTCCTCTATAGTCTATAATACATCATGATACCTCTGCGTACACTAACTAAAGTCATCGACTGAGATAGGCATTATGCTAACATAAAAAACATTGTATTTGTACCTATAAGACCTATAACAGATCTTATGGGTCTAGGTACCTACCTATGGACCTACCTAGATTGTAGAGTATTCCGGGGAAGTCAACGCCTTAGTTTACAACTTTACAGAACGATGACGTCATAGAATTATTTTTATACCTACCCAGGACACCCATTTTTTTTTTTTTTTTTTTTTACCTGGAGGCAAC
>NW_007391003.1:0-1322 GCF_000475195.1 Diaphorina citri | reverse complement strand
CCGCCCCGGGCGGGAATCGAACCCGCGGCCTAGCGCTTACAAGGCAGACGCACTACCAACTAAGCTAAGTAGGCTGGTCTTTTAAATGAAAGGAAGAGGTACTTTGTCTACACTCTACAGCTTTGTAGCTCTAGAGCAGGGGTTCCCAAACTTTCAAGTACTGCGTACCACCAGACACCTCAAGGTTCTTTTGGCGTCCTGAATTATTCTATTACGGACGGTAAAAACGGATCGTTTGTTGTTTGGCTTTTAAAATACTTTGTTGCTCTTTTAAATTTTTAAATGAAAGGAAGAGGTACTTTGTCTACACTCTACAGCTTTGTAGCTCTACAGAGCAGGGGTTCCCAAACTTTCAAGTACTGCGTACCACCAGACACCTCAAGGTTCTTTTGGCGTCCCATCAAACATGAAATTTGTGTGGTTTGGGGGTTAAAGAAAGAAATTATAGCGCCGCAGGCGAAATTTTTGTGTTAATCATAGTACCTACGATGTCAATTTTTTGGTGCACTGATTGTAGATTTCGCTCTCTCTCCCAACTAGGGTTGCCAGATTTGTTTTTCGCATTTACCAGACAAATCACACCAGAAATATCTCCGTGTACCTTTGTGTTAATCATAGTACCTACGATGTCAATTTTTTGGTGCACTGATTGTAGATTTCGCTCTCTCTCCCAACTAGGGTTGCCAGATTCGTTTTTCGCATTTACCAGACAAATCACACCAGAAATATCTCCGTGTACCACAGATTGAGAACCTCTGCTCTAGAGTCTACAGTCCTCTACACTCCTAGCTCCTTCAGACTCCTGTTTAGTTTTTATTATTTAAGGATTTTAAGGCAAACATAAAAATTTACTCGCTCTTTAAACTGGAAACAGATCGTTAAAAATGTAGACTTCTCTTTTTCTCTTCTCTCTTTCTCCCTTTCTCTCCTTCTTCCTAAAAGGTAGTTGGTTTGAGTTTCAGAAACAATTTTGCTCCTATTTCGTACGTCACAAAAGTCTTGACACTCATGACGTAATATTACTGATAGAAAACTACACTCCTAGCTCCTTCAGACTCCTGTTTAGTTTTTATTATTTAAGGATTTTAAGGCAAACATAAAAATTTACTCGCTCTTTAAACTTGGAAACAGAGATCGTTAAAAATGTAGACTTCTCTTTTTCTCTTCTCTCTTTCTCCCTTTCTCTCCTTCTTCCTAAAAGGTGGTTTAGTTTAAAATGGTGCCCCCTCATTTGCAATTGTGAACGTTGGTCCAGTGGTAACGCGCTTGCTTGCCATGCAGAAGGTCCCGGGTTCGAATCCCACCATCGACAAAAATTTGTA
>NW_007391002.1:0-1322 GCF_000475195.1 Diaphorina citri | reverse complement strand
AAAATTGACAAAAAAAGTAAAAGAAAAAAAAAAAGAAAAAAAAACAAGAAAAGAGGTTTGATAGAGGAAACTCCCGAAATACCTACATAGAAGAGAAAAGGATCAGTTTAGGATATAGTTCAACCCGGGTGAGAATCAAACCCGCGTTCTAGCGTTTATAAGGCAGACACTCTACTTTCCAAGCTAACTAGACTGGCTGTGGCTTGTCCTATTAGAAATTGGAAAAAAATCTGGTGTGAACATCACACGACTTTGCTTATCCTTTATCCTATTGAAAGATGCTTATTTGGGTGTTCTTCTATTGTACCTTTTACAATATCTCTAACCGTTTAGTCGGTATAGCTGAAAACCGCCAAAAAGTGGTCGAAAGCCGCCAAAAAGCGGCTGAAATAGCGCCAACTGCAGCACCTCTCCTAACCAAAAGTTTTGTGTTGTATCCTTGTCACATTTATGGACTTCATATCAAATTTCATGTCTCTAGCTCATACCGTTTCCGAGATATTATTGAATTACACCGAAAACCGCGAAAAAGCGGGCGAAATGCCGCCAAGCATTGCACTGATCATAAGTTCATAACGTGTTGCATCCTTGTCACATTTGACATCTACATACCAAATTTCAAGTCTCTAGCTAGATCTTACCGTTCTCGAGATAATTTGTTTACAGAGAGAGAAGGACAGACGGACAGACAGAAGGACAGACACACGGACTGATGGCTGAAACTTTGTATTTAGGCTCTGGGGACCTCAAAACGTGTTTTGGTGGCACTAAAAACCGACCATCGAAAATTTGACCCGATTACATTACTTTCCTTCCTATAGGATAAGGAAAGTAAAAAACACCCAGCATTGGATTTTTTATTGTGTTGCATATTGCATACTTCAATCAATTTCCGGGCGCACATACAAATTTCATGACCTGTTTTCAAGTTGTGGTTACGACGAGGGTTAGGCTATGTACATTTGTACAATATTGTAAATAGAAACAAGCTGGGTCCGTCCCTCCGGGAATTTTTTAGCCCGTAGTTTATTCGATCGTGATTAAAGAAAATCAATACCTATGTACCACCTACCTAATTTGTTTAATATTCAGTTTATTATTATTCTTGATTTGATTTTTCGATTTTACTTTCATGTAATGATTTTAAATCAAGACTAGAGCCCGTTCTTATTCCCAATATAATGTTTAAGTCACCCATCCATTTATTGGCCTTGCTCGGCGTAGCTTAACACAGGTGACGCTACGTTTATTCCCAATATAATGTTTAAGTCACCCATCCATTTATTGGCCTTGCTCGGCGTAGCTTAACACAGGTGACGCTA
>NW_007391001.1:0-1322 GCF_000475195.1 Diaphorina citri | reverse complement strand
TTTAGCTTTAAGACAGTATAGACTGTTGGTAGAGTACTTAGCTATACATATACATACCTATACCTACTACATACTCGTATTATAAATTCCTGCCATCCACCGTAATAGTCCCGTACAAAATGGACTAACTTCATAGACATAAACTCAACATAAGACTGCAGACCCTGATTTGATTCCGAATCATGACTTGACTGGTTATAAAATTTTCTAGGAAGGCTGGAAGCTGTGGGAGGCTTCCTCTTTTATTGTAATACCTTTAATGGGTAATCCTTCATTACATGGTCAAAAATAAAGAACTCAAAGTCATAGCTAATTAATTTCATATTTGGGTAAATTATTATGTCAGATCAACTCAGGATCTTAGGTAGATACTTTTTGATTATGTTCAGAATCTGGATTCAGTTATTACCTATCTATTTTATCAGTTCAAAACCTGAACGGTATCAAAGACATTCATTCAACCCGATCTATCTCCAGTACCCATAATGCCTATTATCCATTTGTACCTATAATCAGCTACAGAATACCCACAATCTACAATAGATAGATACCTGTCTTTATTCTCTGGGCCAGATTTAATTATGAGGTACCTATTTCTGAGAAAACCTGAAATTATCCAAATACCACGACTGCAAGGTTTTATACTGCACTATAGGTGACCACCCAACAAGTTCTGGGTCTATTGGACTAGCAGGTCCATTGTTCTCTGGGTCCTGTGCTATCTTCAATAGGATCATCATCAGCTATTAATTCTTGGACCATCCTCGGCTGAATCAACAATCGACGCATTTCAGACGAGAAATGTATGAAACACCGCCCCCGTACTTGTGGTTATTTGTTCAATATCGTTCAACTGACCTTTGAGACGATTTGCTGAGTGTGGGAATCTCATGCTTATGCCGATTAAGGGTTTCGAATTTTCGATTAAAGATCGCAAGAGTAGGGACGTCTCTAAGATTGATCCCTACACTTAGAGAAGATAAACAGTTCTGAGCAGTGGCGTAGCATGTATGTATGGCGTGTATCGCGGCCATACAACTCAAAAGTTCACTCTAATGCCCATAAATATTAATGGCATGTACTGTGATGGGACTTGGTAGACCTGTGCATGAGCCCTACACGTTCTACACGCCCTACACTTGAATTTAGACCACGCTACGCCACTGGTTCTTAGCAAATGTAAGTGTAACGCTGTGTCCACACATAGTCGACCTTGTCAATCAATGGTCGATCGATGACGTGAAGAGGTGAATCTATGTTGTCAAGGCAGTGTACGGTGTCAGTGGATGTCGATCAACGGAGTTGACTATGTGTGTACACAG
>NW_007391000.1:0-1322 GCF_000475195.1 Diaphorina citri | reverse complement strand
AAGAAGAAGAAGAAAGAGAAGACGGCAATGAAATGAAAATGACAAGTAAAGTGAAATGTCAAAATGAAAGACGTCAATATCTTGTATTGAATAAAAATAAAAAGTAGAAAAGTAACCTTATATTTTTTTCCAATTCACAATGGGCGAATGGGGAATGGGGATTTCACAGAGCGTAAAGTGTCATTTCCGGATTCATTACCCCCCTCAGTTCTGAATGACCGACAAGTAAAGTGAAATGTCAAAATGAAAGACGTCAATATCTTGTATTGAATAAAAATAAAAAGTAGAAAAGTAACCTTATATTTTTTCCAATTCACAATGGGCGAATGGGGAATGGGGATTTCACAGAGCGTACGTAAAGTGCCATTTCCGGATTCATTACCCCCCTCAGTTCTGAATGACCAAGTATCTAGCATGACTTGTGACTTGTGAATATTCAATCAGCTCATGGTGAAAGGTGCACCCCCCAGTACTCTAATGAGTGTCTAATCTACATACATATTAGTACTTTATTACTCTAAAGTATATTAAATTTAATCTGCTTATTTTTCGGAGAAACCCCATTGTATACACAGGTTTGTATTTTATATGATAACAGGAATGAGTGCATGAGGACAGGGTTTAGGATTATACCAATATCCTCTTCATAAAATGAATTTTTCGCAGAAATCAACTGTTGACACACACGTGTGTGCATGAGGACAGGGTTTAGGATTATACCAATATCCTCTTCATAAAATGAATTTTTCGCAGAAATCAACTGTTGACACACACGTGTTCAATGTATATGTGCTCATATCAAATACATACCTAATCAAGTAATATGTTAAGAGCACTGGTACTCTCATCTTAATCTATCCTGGGAACAAACCCCACCCGGGACAGTGACCAAACTTTTCACCGGTCCCAGAATAGGCATGAATGTAACGCAATGTGCCATCATGAACTAATGCAAGACTTTGCTCTTTCTTTTTAATGTCCAGATAGCTTTTTCTGGTAGCCCTTTAGGTCCTGCATCAACCCTCAAGCGTTGTACAGTCGTTCGCGGGACACCCTGTATATACCTAATACCTAACTAGTTCAGAGAGTTAGGTACTTTCTAATCTGTATAAAAACTTTGAATTTTGGCAACATTGTTTAATACACAATAGCTCGGCTCAAGCTAAAACAAACAAGCTTCATTTATAGGAGGAGGGGGGAATACGGGATAAAAAATATGCTGGAGAAGGCTGGAATGGAAAAATATAATTGGTTTTTTATTACATCCTTCTCTCTCTTCTTCATTTTACGTCCATTCATTATTTCGTTTCATTTAGGAACAA
>NW_007390999.1:0-1322 GCF_000475195.1 Diaphorina citri | reverse complement strand
ATAAGGCCCGATTATCTCGGTCGTATTACCCAGAGACTCTTTATCGCTAGGTCGCGGATTGGATTCCCGCTTGGGGCGGATTTTATCCTGAACACATAAGGTTCGTTCTCGGAACGGCTGGCTTTCTCCTATCCTGTCCTCCTTCTCTCTTCGTTTTCGGGACGATAGGACCTTAGTAGTTACAGTTCCCTCCATCAAATCTCTTTAAAAAAAGGCCCCGCTTGTAGAAATGAATCATCTGAATTACTCACTTGCAGGTGCTGATCCATTATTATTCTGCTGATTGGTAACGTCAGGACTAGTCAGCGTAGACTGCTGAGAGGACGACTGGCGTGAAGCAACGTTGGGCTTGGATGATGCCGTGTGGGTGACGGATTGTGTACTGACTGAAAAGGAAGGGAAAAGAGGGGAAGAATCGTTAACTTTTACCTTTTTTGGAGTTAACTTTTACCTTGAAGTTGGACGTGTTAAATAAGTAAGGCCAGCCACTCACTATCAGGTATAGTCCTGACAGGTACACCTGATCAGGTCTAGACCTGATAGACGGACCTGATAGTATGTGTGTTCATCAGGTACCTATCACCATAGACCTGAAAGGCGGACCTGATCAGTTGTACCTGTCAAGTCTACCTGATAGTGACTGACTGATCCAAGACTATTATGAAGTCGTTTTTTTATTTTCCTTTCGCGGTTTTCCTCTCGTCTGAAGCTCGTTTCCCGTCATTTAGCGTAATAGCGCCTATACTAAAAAATTGGAAATTTGTTTGCATTCGATTGTACCTAATGTAAACCTAATCATCTGATCAATAATATAGGATATAGGACTTGCCTATAATATAGGCAATCATTGACTAACCACTAAACCACTAAGGTTGGCAAAAACTGACCTATAAACAAGTGAATCATAGACGTAAGTAAACATGTACTTATTTACATAAATATGGATATAAAGTAACTGGGTAAGGTACCTACATAAGTATTTACATGACGAGGTACTTATTCTCTGATTCATAACTTGTTGCTGATTAGTCATAGGTAGATATATTTCCGATAGCCAATAGGCAGTGGCGTAGCGTCCATGTAGGGCGTGTATGGCGGCCATACACTCAAAATTTCACTCAAATACCCTTCAAAATTGAGTTTTAATAATAAATGTATTCCTATTAGATAAATAAAAATTATTATCCCTTATTGGCAATAGGTATCTTGGCTTCCATCAAGAACACACACTAATCACTACAGTGGTTGCCAGCCTAGTTGGACCCTGAGATAAGGTTTGTTCTCGGAAGGACTGGCTTTCTCCTATCCTGTCTTTCTTCGCT
>NW_007390998.1:0-1322 GCF_000475195.1 Diaphorina citri | reverse complement strand
TGTAAGGTAAACCGGGATATTTTTTATAAATTTGATAATTTTCATGCATTAATTATTTTATTTATTATAATTACTGTTATTTCTCATTTTGTTCATTTTTTTAGGCGGGCCTTCGCGGGCCGCACAAATGAGCTCGCGGGCCGCATGCGGCCCGCGGGCCGCGGGTTGGACAAGCCTGTATACCTATACAATACATCCCCTCCCTATTTATAACATTATTTATGTTGCTGACATCAATAGCTCTACAGTGCGTAACCACTAACCAGCTGGTAGGTAACAGTACGAGTAGGTAAGGAAAGGTAGGTAGCTAAATAATAGTAGGTAAGGACTAAGGAAGGGTATAGAGGTGTGTAGGTAGAAGGCAGGCATGTAGGGTAGGTAAATAAAAGTACCAGGTAGGTATGTATAGCTAGGTGTACTTATAAGAGTACAATGGGGTATCTCTGGCATTTTTTATTTATGAACGCTTCACTGGACAGTTTCAAGCACTCATTCAAGTGTCTAACGAAGGGAGAGATGAGAGGGAGAGAGGAAGAAGAAGAAGAGAGGAGAGGAAGAAGAAGAAATTGAGGCACAGGATAGAAGGAGGGAGGGAGAAAGAGAAGCCTCTCTCTCTCTCTCTCTCTCTCTCTCTCTCCCTCTATCTCTCTCTCCCTCTCCCTCTATCTATCTATATCTCTCACTCTCCCTTCTGACTCTCTCACTTTCTGATAGGTTGGTATCTGATTTAAAAAAATCCCGTTTTTGCCTTCTCATTAAAATTTTCTCCCTTACTCTCTCTCTCTCTCTCTCTCTCATGTCTTCCATTTTGCGTAGGAGACAAATTTAATGTTGATTGATCATTTATTCCTCCGAGGAGAAAATAATAATACGGTCAAACCTGTCTAATTGGGATTTTTTCCCGCTTATCAAGGTTTCAAGGGATGATAGAAGGCATTAATACAGTTGGAAGGCCACCCCTCGACTACATAAAGCAGATCATGAGGGACATGAACGTGACGACATACTACGACCTGAAGAGGAAAGCAGAAGATCGAGAATCATGGCGTACTGCTGCAAACCAGCCCCTCGGCTGTTAACCATCAATGATGATGATGATCAAGGTTTCCCATTTAGACGGGTCCCACAAACAGACAGGTTCGACTGTACAAAGTTTATTCCTAAGTACTTAGGTAGTGTCGACGAGTATCAGTCGCTGTGGTGTCGATCGATCAGCTGTAAATAAATGCTGCTTAATAAATTGATTTAGCCAGCCTAGTTAGCTTAGTTGGTAGTGTGTCTGCCTTGTAAGCGCTAGGCCGCGGGTTCGATTCCCGCCCGGG
>NW_007390997.1:0-1322 GCF_000475195.1 Diaphorina citri | reverse complement strand
TTTTTATAGTTTTCAAGTAGGTAACCAAATGTACAGGGTGGAGATACGCCGGGGTGATGGTCTCTAGCCATGTTTAATGGGCTCGTCCTGAACCGCAGTCAACCATTGTAAGGACTTGTACTTATTTTTTAAAAGCAGGAAACCCCTTTGAGGAACAGCCTTCTAGCTAGTCTGATTTGGGTTGGTGGAAGGTGACCAGGCGAGGTTAATACCAGGGGCATTCTAGCTCACCTAACCCTCAGAGCTCTATTATTATCTGGTCGAATTCTCAAATAGGTAAATGAGAATAAAATATTGTGGACAGTATAAAATCTCATCCCTTGGATGGAATTGAACCAGCGCCTTCCTGTTTACAAAGCGGGTGCATTGACCACTACCTACGCCACCGAGGCTGAGATTGACCACCCGCTCTTTTGTTCCCAAGTAGCACTTAGTAGGTAGATTGCGTCAAAGCTGAATCTTTTAATGGGCAAGGCCACATTTAGAGATAATAAATGAAAGTTAATAAACCAATCACAAGGCAGAATTTTATACATCAATTTAAAATGCTGAATTCTGATTGGTTTATTAATTTTAATCACTGATTATCTGAAAGTATGTAAGTAATCTCGAAATTCTCGAAATGTTTCAGACTTTTTATGGGAAATTTCGCAAAATATTCAAGCATCAGGTACTTTGAGATCAACCATTGCTTTGAGATACAAAAAATGGGTTACTCGGTAATTATGCACTATGCAGGCGTGAAGTAAACACTTGAAAATAACGTAAACATTGGTCTGCAGATCGCTCTAATAGCATTAGGTCATAATTCGAATATGTCTGCTCCAATGCTGTATGTTGATTATAGCTTCTCAGTGTAATGTATCCAATTAATTGGCCATCAGTATAAAGTTGTTCATTACGACACCTGTGCTCCAGTAGCTACCTGAGTTACACCTTTCATCTCGCGCTGTACGGATTTGATGTATTTCAACATTGGTATTATTATCATCCGTATAGGTCATAATAAGATTTGAGATGAACTTGTTAATTAACCTTAACATAACATATTGAGAGAGAGAGAGAGAGAGAGAGAGAGAGAGAGGAGAGAGAAGGAGACAGAGAGAGGGGGAGAGAGAGAGTGGGAGGGAGAGTTAGAGAGAATTTTACACCACATTAGTGGAGATGTCACTAACCCTTTCTTCAAAGGAATAGTATAATGAGATAATATGTATTAAGTTTGGTGGAGATGTCAGATTTACATATTACATTCCATTTTCAATTATTTCCTACATTATCTTCTTATTCTTTTATTGATGGCTTTCTTTTAGGTGGCAGTTTTC
>NW_007390996.1:0-1322 GCF_000475195.1 Diaphorina citri | reverse complement strand
CCCCCCCCCCCCCTCCCCCCCTTTAAAGTTGATGTGAATTTGACAGGAAGGGGGTTAAGGGAGCCTTGCCATTTTAAATTTAAACCATTGAGATTCGAGTTAAAGTTACCCGCCAACCTGGTATTGTAGAGATCTTACACAATTACTCAGAAAAAAGGGTCTATGGAACAACCAATGACTGAATGCTCACCCAGGAAATTGGTAGCTATAACACACTCGTACTATGAATGAGCATGATATCGGTTTATATCAAAATACATTCCTCTCCCCTCCATCCATCATTTTCATCTACCCACAAGACCTGACAGAGTCAGGAGTACTCCAGAGGGAATAAAAATTGATATGGCAGAGAGGAGAGTTTTCCAATATTTACCTTTCGTACCAAACAAAGTCTTCCTGTAATATTCCCTCGGGCGCCTCGGGGTTTCATAACTCGGAATATACTTTGTATTCTTCACACCTTCATATTCACACCTCCATATCATATTCACACCCTTCATATTGTATTCTTACCCCTAACCCTATCCTAGGATACACCTCTATCACTCTGGAGGCAACCTTGCATATTGAATGATGGGTATTTTGCCCCCACACAATAAAAACATTCAATTTTGTACAGGTCAGAAATATTTTTGTTGAAGGAGAAGAGGGGAGGTTTAGAATTTTACATATAAATGGCCATTTTGTCAACTGGTAGGGCCTCCGTTATTTGTTTGCCTGCAAAATGAAGATTATTTATTGATTTATTAAATTTTGGACCCCATTTGAACTCCAGGGAGCCTCAGAGGCCGTTTTCCTGAGTCACTTCCATAGTTCACTAAACTATTAGAGTAATTTTAAGGCCATTTTTTTTTCATCTCTATAGGCTTTCTATCAGGATTCAATGTAGCGCCAGAGAGCCCAAGACTTTGTTCAGCCATAAATTTCACCAAAGGAACAGCCGAAAAATGATTTACCGACCCTCTCGTTCAGTAGGCACGCTAAAATATCTCCAGCTAATAGCTAAACGTATTCTGCACAGCTCTCCAAAGGGGGGCTGAAAATTCATAGTACGAAGAAGAAAAAAAAGCGTAATTACGTGAAACCCAATTACCCGGAAAGTAACTTCCATTATTTATATTAGAGTTAGGCAGGTCAGGCCTGGAGTTAGACTATCTAGGGGTTAAAAGAGAGAAGAGGGAGGGAAAGAGAGAATGAAAAGAACAGGAAAGTATAAAGCTTCTTTTCCTACCGAGGGATTTGAGCCCCTGAGTTACGGTTTCAAATTCCGGCCTGTGCGTAGACAAGAAGAAGTATGTCTCTCTAAAGGCCCCTCAATAACC
>NW_007390995.1:30103-31568 GCF_000475195.1 Diaphorina citri | reverse complement strand
TTGTTCTATGAAAATAGCGATATTTTCTGACAGCATGTGTAGAGGTGTGGCTGACATCATGCGCTCCCTACTGCCGCAGGTCAAGATCACCTCAGACATCAAGCCTGGTGCGGTGTTTGCTCAGGTGGTGGCATCCATCCCTTCACAATGCCAGAACTTTGGACCAGATGACTTTATCTTTATCCATGCTGGAACAAACGATTTTGACGATTCTCTCCAACCCAACTCTACCAAGCGTTTTTCTCTAACCTCCCCCCTAGTTGATCTCGCTAATAAAACGAATGTTGTCCTCTGTTCTGTACCCTTTCGCTTTGATAGTAAAGCTCAGCTTTCTACTAATATTTCTGAGTCGAACAATTTCTTCAAACATAAATGTACCGAATCTGATTTTAAATTTTTCGACACTAATCAATTCTTATCTCGATCTCTGTACACCAAAGAGGGTATTCATTATAATCAGAGGGGAAAAAGAATTCTAGCTTCTAAGCTAATTAAATATATCTATAACTGTAATCACAAATTATCTTATCTTAATAGTTACCTTCCTACTTCTAGCCATTGCTATAATGTTACTTCTCTACCTACTAATCGCTTACCTATTTCTAGACATGCTTCTAAATTTTGTGACAAGGCCATTCAAACCTCTGACATAATATTATCTATTGTACCTAATGATAAAGTTCAATCAAAGCCCTGTGAACCTCACGTAAGCTCTCTAACTAATTGCATACCTACTGTGCCTACTGATGATAATGATTCAACTTTTGGGTCCTTCTTTGATGACACTGTTTCAAATGCTAGCATCATTAATTTATCAGCTGTTAGTGTCAATCTTTTATCTCCCCCTAGTCACATACCCGTTGTAACAAGCAGTCACAGACCCTCAAATTTCAGCACCGGGGATCGAACCCTCGGAACTTGATCTTATTAACTCCTGACACTAGCTCTCCAACTTCTGCTGCTCCTTCTTCTTCTTCTGCTTCTTCTTCTGCTGCTTCTTCTTCTGCTTCTTCTTCTTCTTCTTCTTCCTCCTCCCACTCTTCTAATCTTCCTAGTTCTCCCTCTTCACAGCTCTCGAATACAACAAATTAAAGTCACTAAAAGAAACATAAAAAAGGTAAAAAAAAAGTAAAAGTCCAAAGACAAACGGTTTTCCGTTCTGTGCTTTTTCTAAGAGCTTATTAAACTGACTCAACTAACGACTACTAAGTCCAAGAAAATCTTGGGAGATGGAGTGGTTGGTCTTGTCTTCATTCTAAATGATACTTGTAGAGTTAAATCCTAGGATAGTGATGATGGTTTTACTCTATGGCATGGAACTATAGATGGATGGATCATGTCACTTGAATAAATTCTTGAGTGTGGGAATTTGTAAACTCACAATTATTAATCAAAGTCCTCTTTCGTTTTTTAAACCACCCAGAAATTCACGTTTGTTCCTTGCTCAATTCCTAATTGAACAGAG
>NW_007390995.1:21088-27407 GCF_000475195.1 Diaphorina citri | reverse complement strand
AAAAATAGATAACGAAGTTTAAAGAGTCTTGAACCTAAATAAGTTTCGACAGGTTTGAAAGGTCTCTTCCAGTATATCATCCTAATCTTTAGACCATCTATGAGGTTCTGAAAATAAATCAAGAAGCGACTATTTCCTTCAAAGCTTGTGCGCTAGAGGTTATTTCGAATTTTAAAGTAAAGCTCCGAAGGGATTCTACTCTTTAGAGCAAATTTAAGAAGGCTTAATACTTTGCGTGTTTAACAAGCGCCCGTCGGTAAAAGACTACCCACTGCAGTCAGAAGAGCGCTCCAGCCCTATCGTAGCCAGTAAGTTGAATAGGAAACTCGTGTAAAATCCCTAGAATCGCCCCTGGCAAGAACCTACAAAGAGAACTCACGCGCGTTTAGAAAAACCCATGAAATGTTAGCTTATTACTGAGATAGAGCTTTTTTAACAGTAAACAACTCGGGATATTAAAAGCGGCGTCGGGTAAAAAAGCACTACTGCAGTCAAGTACGGCTCCTACATTTGTACCGACGAAGTTGCAATAAAAAAACGCTGGAACCGCTGTAAAATCCCTAAATGCCCTGGCAAAACCTACAAAAACTACACGCGGTTACGTGAAATAACCCATGAAAATGTAGCCTTATCCTGGATGCAGCTTTTTTCTAAACAAAACAGTAAACAACTCGGGGTAACTCTATGAGGTTCGAGATTAATTTCACCGCTATTAATAAGGCTTCGGGTGTTGTACTTTTTCTTTCCGAGAAATCACAAGGATCGGATTGCGGATCTTATTGTGACGCAGTGTCGAGTCTAACTTCATCGGAGAAAAACACACAAAGAGTTAGTGTTTGGGATATTACTTCGATTATTGTGACCAGTGACGAGTTATACACTGTCGAGGAAAAACATCGTTAAAAAGGTAACTTATACTGAAGACTTGTTCATAGTTCACCGTTACAATGGATGAATGTTCTATACAGGGGGGGAACTCTTTCAGGTTCCGTAACATAGGGTAAACTCAAGCCTAGGAGTGGATTAGTTAAAAAAAAAACATTGTCTTCAAAATAACAAACATTTCTTTTTTTTAGGCGCGGCAGTGGCGCAGCGCTGTCCTTCTTCCCCCTTTTTATTTGTTTTAAATCTGATATTCACTAGGAGGCCCCCAGCAGGTGTGTATGTCTCCCCACTCGTTTATACCCAACTCATGAGATCGGTGACGTATTGACAACGAGTGCTCAATGTTGGAGCTTATTGAGGTATGTAGAACAGGGATTAAATCACCTTGTTATTCGCTGTTTGATAAAGCCTTGAGTTTTTCTAGGTTTGATAAGAGGAAACTCGTCTGCCTGAGGGACTATATAAACAGAGAGTAGATCACCGTCTATTCCAGGGGACTAATAAACAGAAGAGTAGACTGGTCCCAAAATTCCTTACCGCTATATATCAATAGCAAAGGTTGAGTGCGAAAGAACAATCCACTCTTAAATTTGTAGCAAAAAACCAAATGTCAAGCACAGCAAAAGCAATCACCTTAGTTTGGGCTGATTGAGAGGCTGACGAAAAACGCCCACCCCGTCTATACACGGGAAAAGGTGAAGAAGAAGATAGAGGGTACTGTAATCAACGCAGCTCTTCTTGTCCTTGAAATCGAATATTCGAAAGGACAGCCCATTCCAAGAATTGAGACCTTTATCTGTATTAGGATAAAGGTTCGCTCCGAGCGGGATTTGAACCCTCGACCAAAGGTTTAACCTTCAAGCTAACAAGGCTGAATGTATAGTCACTTTGTTTGATAAAAGATTTAATGTCATTGTATTTACTGTTAACGTTTTTAGTGACGGGGTTTAAAGAAAAAAAAAAAAAAAAAAAAAAAAAAAAAGATGAGTATTCCACACCCGTTTTTATTTCTTGCAGCAATTGAAACAACTGCTACATTAGACGCAATGTGGGTCCTGTGTCGTAGCATGCTCCTCCTGTAGTATGCCTCTCATCAGATGAGCGAGGAGAGAAACAACCACTAGGCTTGGCTCTTAATTATTTTCATTTTCATTTTTTTTTTTTTTTTTTTTTTTTTTTGTACAAATTTATAGATGTTTTGATTTTACAGGCCCAAGTTTATAACATCATTTTCATTTTGGTTTCAGTTGGATTTCCAGGCTCGGTTTGTGACCAGGGTTTAACCTTCGCATTCCGGCTACTAGGCTGGCCCTTAATTATTTCCTATTTCCTTTTGGTTTCCAGTTGGATTCAGGCTCGGTTTGTTACAGGGCAGAGTACTGGCATTGATCCTATGAATGAGGGCACTCCCTATCAGGAAACTGGTTAGTATGTTCCCTAGGCTGATATTTAATAATGGAGCTACAAATCACACCAACTACAGGTAATGGTGGTTTGTTTATAACTGGCTGCTGGGAACTAAAAAGTCCCCTTGCGCTAATTAGCTTGGAGGGTAGCGCCGTCTGCCTTGTAGCGCTAGGTTCCGGGTTCCGATTCACCCGGCCCGGGCGGATTTTATGGTCGACCACGGGATACAGGTTCGTTCTCAGGAACGGTCTGGTCTCTCTGCTGTTCCTGTTTTTTCTTCTCTCTTGCCGATTTCGCGACGATAAAGTCCTCCGGTAGTTCCAATTCCTCTATTATTGTAGTTATTCTTAAACAAGTCATCTTCTTTTTTGATCGTGATTCTATGTTTCAGTGATCAATTTGAAATCGCAACTACGGAAATTTGGTTCTAGTGAAGTTTACTGAGGACACTATGGTTCAACCCAAAGACTGCGAATGGTTTGGTTTCTATGCCCCAGGGGCAAGCCAGTACAGTTCTGCCCTTGCAAAAGACCAAGCTTTATATTGAGGTAAGAACATCTAATTTCTTTGCTGAGATTTTTTTTAAACTACCTATTACCGTAGTTTATTTCTACCTATTACCTATGTTACCTTTTATCTAAAAAAAAAACTCGAAAGAGAAGGAGTATCAAACCTTAGGTATCTGTACACACACACACCTCCATTATCTTTGCTCTCTCTCCTCCCTCCATATTCTGGTATAGGTTTTAGTACTCACTCTATGTCTGACAACATCACGTACCTATATCATCATTATATTAGTTTTATTATTCTTATTTAAGTTATATAGGTTGCTTATTATATTTTTTCCCTAAATTCGTGGAACATGCTAAATTGATATCAAAAGACACCAATAAAATATTGATTTGCATTTGATCTGTTGAGGAGTAAAATCACCCGTCCACGCGGGGAAATCAAACCTGCGACGCAAGTAACTCATTAACAAGGCCAGGCCGCTACCTTTCAACCTAACGGCTACAAAGACGTCAAACTTAGCTTTAGGTTTGATTCCTTTTTACTTTCTATTCTAAACGAATAGCAAGCTAGATACCTACATTAGTAATGAGAGAGTATTGCATGGTCAAATTTATTTCTGTCATTTCAGACAGGATATGGTCCTGAAAAGTCTGTACGAAACAAAAGGTTGGACTTCTTTCTTCACGCCGGGACCATTTGGGATATTACCAAAGGACGTTATCAACCACAAACCTGTGATAGGGCTATTGTAGCCTTTGGGGCCCTCGTAAGAGCCTTTTCTGAGTAAGTTCCACAGTTAACTGAACTACTTGTATTGATTATTAGGAAGTATCGATCTGCTGACATCTATTTAGAGGACTTCATTTCCCAATATCTACTTTTTTTTAAACGAAGTATTCTTTGTATTGTACGTTGTACCTGCATATGTGATAGTGTGTACTGGTTTTCTCATTTCGACTGGAAATTTTCTAAATTCTTTTGTTCTGCTTTTTTGGTATATTTTATTGGTATTGGGTTGCTTAGTGTATTTTAATATAATATTGTTTTTTTATTATTATTATTTTTTATCATTTTACATTTTGTACTCGTATGTATACTGTTTAGCTTTTTACAACCATATGTTGTATGTAGGACGTAGGTAATTATGCACATTTGGATAATTCCGCGCCAGACATGTAAATTGTTAACAATGGTTTCTTACTTTCGCCACTCGCGCTCAGACATACCTAGGGTCTGAGCGCGTGAGTGGCTGACATTATTTCAGACCGCTGCCTCAAAGGCAGGACAGGTAATACTCAGCGTATACTGCAAAAAAGAAAGATTTTTTTTTTCAAAGAGGTGGTGACAAAAGGGAACTGTAATGCTAAGGTTCTCATCGTCCTTGAAATGGAAGAGAGAAGAAGACAGGATAGAGAGAAGCCAGCCGTTCAGAAACGACATTATAACATCAGATAAAATCCGCTCCGGGTGGGAATGAGACCCTCAGCCTAGCGCTTACAAGACAACCGCCTACCAACTAACGAGGCTGGCGTACTAGAGAGAAGTAGTAAAGAAAACAACAAGAGGCATAAGATTAATTCATTCATGAAAAGGACATCTATATTTTTCTTCTCTTTCTAATAAAAGGTCTTTGAAAATTTGAGATTATAGAAAAAAGTAGGTACACAACAAATATAAAATTAAAGTCTTTTCATCTTTGAATAGAAATGCCCAGACCTTTGGGGTCGGAGAGATAATGTTTCGAAGATCGAAAAAATTGGACATGCAATTAGACGTATTTTATCTATTTTTAAAAAATAGGTATGTACAAAAAAATATGATATAAGATAAGATGCAAAAGAAATGAATATCGCTGTCACATTTGATTATCGTGCTATACGGTTTTTATTCAGGCTCGGTAGACAGCATGTTAACAACAGGTTGTGATTCACATCGCTCTGCTTTTTCTGTGTCTTTATTTACATATTTTTAATGTTAAACTAAACGGATTTTTTAGATTTTAACTGCGTTCCTGTGTAAAATTTCTTCGTCTTTTCGCTTATATTCTTACTTTTTTCGTACTCTTGTTTTTTATTGTGATATTTTGTTTTTCTGTTCTCACACGTCAACTATATCTATGTACCTATCGTTACTCTGTCAAAATTTTCTGATGCGGCTCGTGTCAATATTGCTCCTGAACTTCGATTCTCTGTAAATCATGAAACCTACCAAGCCCTCTTATTTGAACATCCCAAAGTCAACTAATGTCTCTAACCCGCCTACCTACACTGACAGCAAATATAGCACTCGGAACAGACCACGTCCTAGCTTTGTATATAGAAGTCTTAGTTCTGTTCCAAAGACCAAGTCCATTAGTGCCCCCAAACATACATCAACTTTAGTTCCTACTAAGCCGAGGGAAAGCATCAGCTTTCGTCCTAGAACCTCTATCTCCGGCACACCAGTTTCCAGCAGTACTAAAGCCGCCTCCTTAAATTCTAAACTCTCCGCTACTCAAGCTTCGAACTCATCACTGAGCTTGGTGTACCCCACTACCTCTACACCTAACCCAATCTCTTCAGTCCTCCCTGGTTCTAGCACGTCTGGTATTCCAACTCTGTCAAGTAACATCGCTCACTCTCCTAGCACTTCTAACCATGATGCAGCTACTCATTCCCTGATAAACAAGCTCCAGTGTGAGCGCAATGCTCTCATCGACAAAGTGATGGAACTCACTCTCCAGCTGGAGCGGGAACGCCGCCAACCTCCAGCGTCTGTTACCCACACTCCCCCTACTGCTCCTGCTGTCTCCTCACGTCCTGTCGGGACTTGTTCTATGAAAATAGCGATATTTTCTGACAGCATGTGTAGAGGTGTGGCTGACATCATGCGCTCCCTACTGCCGCAGGTCAAGATCACCTCAGACATCAAGCCTGGTGCGGTGTTTGCTCAGGTGGTGGCATCCATCCCTTCACAATGCCAGAACTTTGGACCAGATGACTTTATCTTTATCCATGCTGGAACAAACGATTTTGACGATTCTCTCCAACCCAACTCTACCAAGCGTTTTTCTCTAACCTCCCCCCTAGTTGATCTCGCTAATAAAACGAATGTTGTCCTCTGTTCTGTACCCTTTCGCTTTGATAGTAAAGCTCAGCTTTCTACTAATATTTCTGAGTCGAACAATTTCTTCAAACATAAATGTACCGAATCTGATTTTAAATTTTTCGACACTAATCAATTCTTATCTCGATCTCTGTACACCAAAGAGGGTATTCATTATAATCAGAGGGGAAAAAGAATTCTAGCTTCTAAGCTAATTAAATATATCTATAACTGTAATCACAAATTATCTTATCTTAATAGTTACCTTCCTACTTCTAGCCATTGCTATAATGTTACTTCTCTACCTACTAATCGCTTACCTATTTCTAGACATGCTTCTAAATTTTGTGACAAGGCCATTCAAACCTCTGACATAATATTATCTATTGTACCTAATGATAAAGTTCAATCAAAGCCCTGTGAACCT
>NW_007390995.1:9913-14991 GCF_000475195.1 Diaphorina citri | reverse complement strand
CAGGATCCTTCGAAATTTTTTGGAGAGCGTTAAAAAAAAGGTCTAAAGTAAAAAGAAAACTAATAAATAAATAGTTATAAAAAAAATGTATGGATAAAAATTTTTATCTATTTTTATCATTAAACGTACAGGTTAAAAAAGCTAGAAGCGTTTGTAATAAGAGGCTTGGGTTTCCAGGACCCCCGTAAAGATAAGTTTCTACTTTTCTGAAATTAAAATATAAAAACACATGGATGGAAAAAGAGATATTTAAGGAGTTTAAAAGTTTTCTGGAAATAATCTCTTTCTCTTTTTTATATCTAACAGGAAAAGTACTTATTTTACAGAATACGGAGAACAACAAAAAGAAATGATGAAGAAAGATCCATCGCGGTCGGAGCAATCAAACCATCGCGCGCAGACAGAACATTCGCGATCCGACACTCCCAAGTGTAAGGGGTGGGCCGCTCGCCTAAAATAGGACTAAATATTACAAGCAAGGAGCCTTGCCGACCGAAGGAGGATAGGACAGAAGAAGAGAGAAGGTAAAGTTCTTGCTTACTCGTTGGAATCGTCAATGTCAGGAGGAGACAGTCGTGAGAAACTTTTTTTTTAGAAAGAAAAACGGTCATAATGCGGACTCATAATGCTTGACAGGACGGAAACTCGTCGCCAGAACTTATTACAGTCCGGTGAGTGCCGAGTCTGGGATCATACAGACTCGCGCCGTCACCGCTTTCATGTCCTTGTGTAACAATGTTAATGACAGACCGCCGCTTAATAGGTTTACAATCGTTATTAATTGGCGATGCAGGATGTATGTTGTATACCAACATTTTTCGATTTTTCATATGTATGCTCATGTTTTACTATTTGTATATTTTTATTATTATTATTTTTTTATTATAATATTTTATATGAGTATATCCGTTTGTTAGTGGTTATTTTTTATATAGTTATTTGTCTTGTTTTTTAAATCTTTTAAAGTCATGCTTTACTCTTGTTGGTCATGTGGTGATAGGTGTATACGTCCATGTTGCATGCTTAGTTTCTTTGAGGCAATTTTTTTTCATTCTATACTCTTTACTTTCAGGGATTTATCTAACGTCGTCTTAGCTATGAAGGATTTTATTATTGTTCATCAATCTAATTGACATCTTGAAATGAGCTTTGGTTTCCCGACTCGTATGTCCCGGGCGGTTTCCGTGTTATCCCGGGGATAGTGGTCAAAAAGAATTGCATCGCCATAAACAGCCTTTACTACACAGAACTAATTTGGTCCAAGAACCATTTATAGTTTACCCAGGGGCCACTCTGTTCTTGCAGGTTGGAAAACCGAAAGCATCGCGTCTGAAAAGTCTGGTTAGGGACAGGACTTTAACTTCTTTATTTTATGAACCTGAGAGTAATGATACGTATCGAATCGATAGAAATCATTATCTTTCCATTTTTTTTCTTTAGTTTGCGATTGCCGATTTCAACGTCCAAAGACCATCGGGTCAATCCCGACCTTTCCATCGGGCGCGGACGGAACATTCCTCAATGAAGCGCAGCGTCCAAACTTAAGGCGCGGGCACCTGCGCCCCACCTAAAATAGGAGTTGTCTAGGTGTAGTTAGTTATAAAATAACACATAAACTATCCGCTTAAATGCGTACAAGTGTTAAATTCCCGCTTTTTTATATTATTTGGGATATATTGAATTTTATGTTTATTATTTTGCATTATGATTATACTATATACCATGCCATTACATACAGGTCTGTATCTCAACTCCATGATTTTGTGATATGCGTCGTATCCTCTCCTCTCTCTCCGTTCTATTACCTCCACACACACACATAGTCTATGATTCCAAACTATGAGGAAGAGGAAGCTCAAAAAAAAATCTATTTTCCATTGTATCCATATATCCAATCTGTATTTGATGCGCATCTATCCATCAAATTTTTTTTAGACGTCGTTTCTTTAATCTACAAGAAGGAGTTATATTCCGAACCAGAAAACCCGTTCCGTCTTGACATGACCGAACCGGGACCCCGTATCTTTGGTTTGGTAAGCGTCAGAGAACCCAACTTGCGTATCACAGGAGTCTATTTGAAGGTGAGGTGCTAGCATGTTAACAACAGGTTGTGATTCACATCGCTCTGCTTTTTCTGTGTCTTTATTTACATATTTTTAATGTTAAACTAAACGGATTTTTTAGATTTTAACTGCGTTCCTGTGTAAAATTTCTTCGTCTTTTCGCTTATATTCTTACTTTTTTCGTACTCTTGTTTTTTATTGTGATATTTTGTTTTTCTGTTCTCACACGTCAACTATATCTATGTACCTATCGTTACTCTGTCAAAATTTTCTGATGCGGCTCGTGTCAATATTGCTCCTGAACTTCGATTCTCTGTAAATCATGAAACCTACCAAGCCCTCTTATTTGAACATCCCAAAGTCAACTAATGTCTCTAACCCGCCTACCTACACTGACAGCAAATATAGCACTCGGAACAGACCACGTCCTAGCTTTGTATATAGAAGTCTTAGTTCTGTTCCAAAGACCAAGTCCATTAGTGCCCCCAAACATACATCAACTTTAGTTCCTACTAAGCCGAGGGAAAGCATCAGCTTTCGTCCTAGAACCTCTATCTCCGGCACACCAGTTTCCAGCAGTACTAAAGCCGCCTCCTTAAATTCTAAACTCTCCGCTACTCAAGCTTCGAACTCATCACTGAGCTTGGTGTACCCCACTACCTCTACACCTAACCCAATCTCTTCAGTCCTCCCTGGTTCTAGCACGTCTGGTATTCCAACTCTGTCAAGTAACATCGCTCACTCTCCTAGCACTTCTAACCATGATGCAGCTACTCATTCCCTGATAAACAAGCTCCAGTGTGAGCGCAATGCTCTCATCGACAAAGTGATGGAACTCACTCTCCAGCTGGAGCGGGAACGCCGCCAACCTCCAGCGTCTGTTACCCACACTCCCCCTACTGCTCCTGCTGTCTCCTCACGTCCTGTCGGGACTTGTTCTATGAAAATAGCGATATTTTCTGACAGCATGTGTAGAGGTGTGGCTGACATCATGCGCTCCCTACTGCCGCAGGTCAAGATCACCTCAGACATCAAGCCTGGTGCGGTGTTTGCTCAGGTGGTGGCATCCATCCCTTCACAATGCCAGAACTTTGGACCAGATGACTTTATCTTTATCCATGCTGGAACAAACGATTTTGACGATTCTCTCCAACCCAACTCTACCAAGCGTTTTTCTCTAACCTCCCCCCTAGTTGATCTCGCTAATAAAACGAATGTTGTCCTCTGTTCTGTACCCTTTCGCTTTGATAGTAAAGCTCAGCTTTCTACTAATATTTCTGAGTCGAACAATTTCTTCAAACATAAATGTACCGAATCTGATTTTAAATTTTTCGACACTAATCAATTCTTATCTCGATCTCTGTACACCAAAGAGGGTATTCATTATAATCAGAGGGGAAAAAGAATTCTAGCTTCTAAGCTAATTAAATATATCTATAACTGTAATCACAAATTATCTTATCTTAATAGTTACCTTCCTACTTCTAGCCATTGCTATAATGTTACTTCTCTACCTACTAATCGCTTACCTATTTCTAGACATGCTTCTAAATTTTGTGACAAGGCCATTCAAACCTCTGACATAATATTATCTATTGTACCTAATGATAAAGTTCAATCAAAGCCCTGTGAACCTCACGTAAGCTCTCTAACTAATTGCATACCTACTGTGCCTACTGATGATAATGATTCAACTTTTGGGTCCTTCTTTGATGACACTGTTTCAAATGCTAGCATCATTAATTTATCAGCTGTTAGTGTCAATCTTTTATCTCCCCCTAGTCACATACCCGTTGTAACAAGCAGTCACAGACCCTCAAATTTCAGCACCGGGGATCGAACCCTCGGAACTTGATCTTATTAACTCCTGACACTAGCTCTCCAACTTCTGCTGCTCCTTCTTCTTCTTCTGCTTCTTCTTCTGCTGCTTCTTCTTCTGCTTCTTCTTCTTCTTCTTCTTCCTCCTCCCACTCTTCTAATCTTCCTAGTTCTCCCTCTTCACAGCTCTCCGTGTTCTATCAAAACGTTAGAGGCTTGAGAACGAAGTTATCCTTAACTCGTCTTGTTTGCCCCTAGAAGACCACCAAATTTTCGCTTTCTCTGAAAATAATCTTACTTCTTCTTTTTTTTTCTTCAGAAATCGGCTTTCATCAACTTTTCGGTCTATCGCTGTGACCGTGACTTGAAATCCACGAATAAGTTAAGTGGTGGTGGTGTACTCTTGGCAGTCACTAATCGGATTCCGTCATCGATCATCATGCCAATCATCTCGGGGATTCGAACAGCTTTTGTTCGAGTATCTTTTGGGTGATTCTTCCCAGAAAGTATGTTTTTTGTGTTACGTACATACCTCCCCTCTTCTCCTCCTGATTTTCTCTGTGCTCATTTCGACGAAAGTAAAGCGTGCTGAGTGGGCATCTATCCTGAGGATATTTTGTGCTGTTGGGTGATTATTAATCTCCCTGAATTTATCATGGACCGACGTAACAATCTTCTTCCAAGTTAGTACATCTCTCCCTCGGCAGCTCTTTGTTTCTTGATCGGTATTTCCTTTTTCTGTTTTAAAACAACTCAATATATGTACCTTAATGTGGATAATCCATTATCCGTTGGATCTTGTCCTTTGTTGCTTGCTACTTAGAGGATTTGTTCGGTTGAGCGGTGTGACTCATTTCTCACAGTTGATTCTCCACATCCTCCTCTGTGTTTCACTTTTTCAGCTGTGCTTCTAGCTTCCTATTGAATGGTATTCAGGATATTTTTACTGGTTCTCAATTTCCGTCTGAGCGCCTTATACTCTTCTCAATTAATCTCTTTCTTCCTCTTTTGACTGGAACTCCTTTCTTTGTTTCTTCTGATATTGATATCAATACCCAGTTGTTTTCCAATTTATCTCGATGTTATAACAATTTGTTTTGTGGCGCCTCATACTTTAAAACGGGACTCATTCCCTGTTTGGTATACGCCTTTTCTTC
This sequence comes from Diaphorina citri, assembly GCF_000475195.1. Classification (NCBI taxonomy): domain Eukaryota; kingdom Metazoa; phylum Arthropoda; class Insecta; order Hemiptera; family Psyllidae; genus Diaphorina; species Diaphorina citri. Next base: position 9,953 of record NW_007390995.1, on the reverse strand, counting down.
CAAATCCCTCATCATCCAGAAGAAGTGTGCTCATAGAGTT
>NW_007390995.1:0-1548 GCF_000475195.1 Diaphorina citri | reverse complement strand
ACATAATATTATCTATTGTACCTAATGATAAAGTTCAATCAAAGCCCTGTGAACCTGACGTAAGCTCTCTAACTAATTGCATACCTACTGTACCTACTGATGATAATGATTCAACTTTTGGGTCCTTCTTTGATGACACTGTTTCAAATGCTAGCATCATTAATTTATCAGCTGTTAGTGTCAATCTTTTATCTCCCCCTAGTCACATACCCGTTGTAACAAGCAGTCACAGACCCTCAAATTTCAGCACCGGGGATCGAACCCTCGGAACTTGATCTTATTAACTCCTGACACTAGCTCTCCACATTCTGCTGCTCCTTCTTCTTCTTCTGCTTCTTCTTCTTCTGCTGCTTCTTCTTCTTCTGCTTCTCCTTCTTCTTCCTCCTCCTCCCACTCTTCTAATCTTCCTAGCGGTGTATTACCTAGACGTTCCGAGAACAAAGGGTGTATTACCTAGACGTTCCGAGAACAAAGGGTGTATTACCTAGACGTTCCGAGAACAAAGGGTGTATTACCTAGACGTTCCGAGAACAAAGGGTGTATTACCTAGACGTTCCGAGAACAAAGGGTGTATTACCTAGACGTTCCGAGAACAAAGGGTGTATTACCTAGACGTTCCGAGAACAAAGGGTGTATTACCTAGACGTTCCGAGAACAAAGGGTGTATTACCTAGACGTTCCGAGAACAAAGGGTGTATTACCTAGACGTTCCGAGAACAAAGGGTGTATTACCTAGACGTTCCGAGAACAAAGGGTGTATTACCTAGACGTTCCGAGAACAAAGGGTGTATTACCTAGACGTTCCGAGAACAAAGGGTGTATTACCTAGACGTTCCGAGAACAAAGGGTGTATTACCTAGACGTTCCGAGAACAAAGGGTGTATTACCTAGACGTTCCGAGAACAAAGGGTGTATTACCTAGACGTTCCGAGAACAAAGGGTGTATTACCAAGACGTTCCGAGAACAAAGGGTGTATTACCTAGACGTTCCGAGAACAAAGGGTGTATTACCTAGACGTTCCGAGAACAAAGGGTGTATAACCCTCCAAGCTCCCAAGAATCATGACTGTGATGTCTGTGATAGCATAGCAGCATATTATTCGTTTGAATTCACAGAAGAATAGCAAGCACAGATATATCACAATCATCGATCTCATTCAGTTCAATATCACAATCTCCATTCAGATCAATATTACAATCTGATTCAGATCAGAAAACAAACAATGCGACGGGATATTGCATTATCTTATCTAATCATTATTTCATTCAACTTGAATCATTCAACAACATATTCAACATACCTATGTAGATTAATTATCCAGATCCATTGAATGTCGGTGATAGTTAGGTAGGTAGGTATTGTTATTGTTATAGATGACACAAATGTACACAAACATTATCATTTACAAACACAACCACATGTTGATAGAATGATAAATGTAGATAATGAAGATGTTTGTATTGATCCCAATCAATAGTTGCATCTATAGGTACCTAATTAGGTATTTGTTGTGTGATTGCAAAAAAAAAAAAAAAAAAAAAATGAAA
>NW_007390994.1:0-1323 GCF_000475195.1 Diaphorina citri | reverse complement strand
AAAAAAAAAAAAAAAAAAAAAAAAACCTTTACCAACCTCAGAGGAGAAGTGGTTAATGGACTTCTGATCTGGAGGTTGGTGGTTCGAGTCCAACTCAAGAGATGAAATTTATCGAGGTCTCTTTAATTGGGAAACAATATTTGTGACAAGATTTATCATTGATTTAGAATACTTACACGAGTAGGTATATCGAGAATTTAGATAAAGTAAAGGGTTCTAATGAAACTTTAGTGTTTAGTGTTTCAAATGCAGGCAACAACAAAATATTTGGAAATTTTCAAGGTGTGCGCTAATTTTGTCCAGGAGTATAGTTTAGTTGAGAGTGTTTCTTATTCTTTAAATTTCAGAACCTTAAAGAGAACGCCAGCACTAGTGTACCGACACAACCACTTGACATAAGAATCATCAGGGAGAATAATACCAAGGATACAGCTAAAACAGAATCAATAAGTTCTGAAAATACCCCTCAAATCCAAACAAAAATGAAACCAAGTGATGGTGACAGATTTAAAAGAATCAGGAAGGTAAGTGATAAACTAGGATTCAGATAGGATGTAAAACATTGGACAACTGATGAAACAGGATGAAATTATTTCTGTTGAGTTCCGAGGGAGTTCTGCTGATATTATCAGGGTATGTGTTTTATCCACTAGCAAGCTTATTACCACCCTCAGTGGAGAAGCGAGTCCAAATCAAGTAATGAAATTTATCGAGGCCTGTTAATCGGGGAACGAGATTTGCGACAAGCATTTAAATATGCTTAACACAACTAAAAAAAAAAAAAAAAAAAACCTTTACCAACCTCAGAGGAGAAGTGGTTAATGGACTTCTGATCTGGAGGTTGGTGGTTCGAGTCCAACTCAAGAGATGAAATTTATCGAGGTCTCTTTAATTGGGAAACAATATTTGTGACAAGATTTATCATTGATTTAGAATACTTACACGAGTAGGTATATCGAGAATTTAGATAAAGTAAAGGGTTCTAATGAAACTAGTTTAGTTGAGAGTGTTTCTTATTCTTTAAATTTCAGAACCTTAAAGAGAACGCCAGCACTAGTGTACCGACACAACCACTTGACATAAGAATCATCAGGGAGAATAATACCAAGGATACAGCTAAAACAGAATCAATAAGTTCTGAAAATACCCCTCAAATCCAAACAAAAATAAAACCAAGTGATGGTGACAGATTTAAAAGAATCAGGAAGGTAAGTGATAAACTAGGATTCAGATAGGATGTAAAATCAACAGAAGAGGATTTCAATTAAATAATTCAAAATTATTGTATAGCAGTTAATAGCATTTTTTTTCTTTGAAGAGATT
>NW_007390993.1:0-1323 GCF_000475195.1 Diaphorina citri | reverse complement strand
AATCTGCGCCATTTATAAAAACCGATTTCCTCTCTTTCTCTATTCCTAATCAAAAAACACACGAGAAATATACCTCCTAATCAAAACACACAAGAATAGAAATTACATACGGAATAGAATAGAATAGAAATTATTTCTAACATCGACTTGACGAGAATGCCTACTTCTTACCGTTCTGACCATATTTGTGTCCGCCATTGATAATTATTTGTAATTTAATATTCCCCGATCGACTTTGATGAGACCTTTGAGTACCGGGGACCGAATTGGGGCGGGGCAAAAATCTGCCAGGAGCTACAAAAATGTCCCACAAGTGGTTGAAGTGATCAGTGCAGTGGACTTCAAATTTGGAGATAGGTTCCCCAAGACAAGTCATGAAAATTAGTATGGTATGTCGAGGAAAGACATTTGAGACAAGACAAGCCTTCAATTAATATGCCTTCTTTTCAATTCAATTAATATGCCTTCTTTTTTATGCGCTTTAACAGCACGTTAAAAGTGGATCCTCCTCTCCTATATCTGATTCCTTCCTTTTCACTTTCCTTATCCTATAGGAAGGAAAGTATGGTTACTTAAAACGGATTAAGTTTTCTGATCGTAGAGTGGTTTTGGTTCAAAGGCTTAGCTCTGATTATTTATACCATATTCCCATTAAGTTTTCTGACCGTAGAGTAGTTTTGATTCAAAGGCTTAGCTCTGATTATTTATTCCGTATTCCGTGAATAAAAATCAGGCAACTCTAGGATTAAAATTAAATGAATATTTTACCTACATCCTATCTATTTCTACCTACATCTTGGTATCTGTTTAAGGTCTTAAGCTGGAAATGTATGCACCATTGTCTCTCTCTGTCAAGTTTATCCATCACCATTATTCATCTGGCTACTCCAGTTCCTTTTTCAGAACTCTTCAAAGAGAACCCTCCGAAAGTTGACAGAAAGTGAGAGTACACTTTCTCTTTGATTTCTCTAAAATTAGAACAATAATTAAAAAAAGACGTTGGTAGTGCGTCTGCCTTGTAAGCGCTAGGCCGCGGGTTCGATTCCCGCCCGGGGCGGATTTTATCCTGATGGGATAATGTTCGTTCTCGGAACGGCTGGTTTTCTTCCATCCTGTATTCCTTCTCGCTTCGATTTCGGGACGATAAGACCATAGCAGTTACAATTCCCTCTGTCAAACCTCTTAAAAAAAAGAAGAAGTTTCTTGAAGAGGTTTGATAGAGGGAACTGTATCTGCAAAGGTAACTCCTTAGGTCCGGAAGCGGAGGAAGAAGGAAGACAGAATAGGAGCAAGCCAGCCGTTCCGAGAACGAACCTAATCTGT
>NW_007390992.1:0-1323 GCF_000475195.1 Diaphorina citri | reverse complement strand
CAGAAAGTATCTTAAAAGCCCTGTGTACCTCGTAATTTGATGCCTTTGGACTCTTTTGAGCAGCGGCATTCAACCTCTTGGAGCCGTGACCCCCGTGGTGAAGGTATAAGTTTTCCGCGACCGAATGACCCGCTTTTTGCGCGGTGTTAAAAAACATGGACTGGATTGTCTTTCAAAGAGTGCCAATCCGCCAATGACACAGACATAGGTCCTAGTGCCCTACGTGTACAGGTGTATCACATTTTATCAATGTCATAATGTCATATATATGTACCTACCTTTCAATTAATTCAACCAAACGTTTCATTACTAAAAGAGTGCCAATCCGCCAATGACACAGACATAGGTCCTAGTGCCCTACGTGTACAGGTGTATCACATTTTATCAATGTCATATATATGTACCTACCTTTCAATTAATTTAACCAAATGTTTCATTACTCAAAGAGTGCCAATCCGCCAATGACACAGACATAGGTCCTAGTGCCCTACGTGTACAGGTGTATCACATTTTATCAATGTCATATATATATGTATCTACCTACCTTTCAATTAATTCAACCAAATGTTTCATTACTCAACGATCCCATTACGGGCAGCAGAACTAGTTGAAAATGTTGAAATCGGATTTTATGAGCCTCATTAATTCAAAACTCATAATGTTTCACGTTTTAATTACGCGGGCGCTCATTTGATAATGAGTGTAGTTAACGTTTAATGCGTCGTTAAAAATCGTCATTACCTTTGTGCCATGAAAGTCGAAATGTTAGCGCTTTACCGTTTTGAGATTCTGAACACTTATAATGCTTATGCGATTGAAATCGGATTTTATGAGCCTCATTAATTCAAAACTCATAATGTTTCACGTTTTAATTACGCGGGCGCTCATTTGATAATGAGCGTAGTTAACGTTTAATGCGTCGTTAAAAATCGTCATTACCTTTGTGCCATGAAAGTCGAAATGTTGGCGCTTTACCGTTTTGAGATTCTGAACACTTATAATGCGTATGTAAGTAGGTATTACCCCAACCTGAATTCTATGCATTTGAATCAATTGTCACTTTCAATAAGGAGATGAGAGATACCCTAACTCTTGCGGATTCAGGATAAAACTCCCTGTTTGTATGTGGTAAGTGATCGCGGGCAGAGTTTTTTTCAGGATCTTTTTTAACTATGAACTAGTGAACTTAGTGACAATTTATTGACATTTCTTTGTTCCAGGTAAGTGATGAAGTTGACAATCTCGAGACATCGTCGCACAGTTGACTTTACAAAAGTAGTAAGTAACGTTCATGTTCTTAGCTTTTTAGAGTATCCTGCATAA
>NW_007390991.1:0-1323 GCF_000475195.1 Diaphorina citri | reverse complement strand
TCCAACTCTCTCTCTCTCTCCTTGTCTGTTTTCCAGAAAGAAATAGACCATATTCTGTCCTATGTAAGCACGTCTTTAAGTAAACAAGCAGTCTCTACAATGTAATAACAGGACTCTCTAAAGTCCATAACGCACGAGTAGCAAAGTGTAAATAGACTTAGCAGGAAGTACAAAAAATAACAGACATGTGGTATGAGTATTACTTTATTACTATGCTACTGATGATAATGATAAAATAGTGTTCATTTATACTTCTCGAATTGGACTAAAGATTACCTTTAACCCAGCAGTAAGCTAGGTAGGTACTTCTATAGAAATTAAAACACGTTATGCAGAGGCAAGTAATTTGGCTCAAAACTGAAAAAGGTTTGTATATAAAGTATGAGCTAATTGGAAAAAAGCCACTACAATTAAAAATAATTACATGTTATTTAATTTTTAAACTTTATCGCCCCTTCTACGGTAAAATTAGTATAGAGGGCTTTTAAAAGCAATCAAATTAAAAATAATTGGGTCGTTTAAGTAGGGGTTAGGTGGTAGAGATAGGCTCCGGCGTTGACCTCTACTATAGTTGTGAGCTCTAAAATTAGAGAACCTTTTTACTTTTCAATGGAAACGTATAAAAAGAGAACCTTTTAAAGAGAATAAAATTAGAGAACCTTTTTACATTTTTTGAAAATAAGAAACAGCGAGAAGTTCTACTATGAAAATACCGCGAAATTTGACTAAATTGTTGCATATTGCATACACAGAAACATGTACAACATGTATGTCTGTCTGTTACGGCGCTGTTACTCTGATGGACCTTTTGTTATCCTCTTTTCACGAAAAAACGGCTCGACCGATTTTGATGGAATTTTTTGTGGTTGTTGAGAAGAGTACTGAGGGTGACATATAGGCTATTTAAATTTATCATATTATTCCATCCCGATTCAAAATGGCAGCATCTCAAAGTTTTGACTCTTATGCCACGCTGATCCCGTACAAAGGACGGGTCAACCACTAGTTACTACTTATTATTGTGGTCAAATTCTCAAACAATGTTGAGTTTAAAACTCCATGCCTCGTCCGGAATTGAACCCAAACCCTCCTCTTCACCAGGCGAGCGTCTTAACCACTACGCCACCGAGATTTGCGACGCGACGTAGACATATAATAAATAATGTTCTTCCTCATACTATTTACGTTTTTAGGTAGTACGACCTACTATCTTAAATTCATACCTAGCTACAGTCATTCTTATACTAGGTACCTAATCTTTCAACACAAAAACTTTCCAGATATACCTATGTATGTATTATGTACCTACCTAAATATTTTTCT
>NW_007390990.1:0-1323 GCF_000475195.1 Diaphorina citri | reverse complement strand
TTCCTTACAATCCTTTCATAGTACGGTATTAGGTGGAGGGTATCAACGTGCTTCTAGTTTTGCAAATGCTCTTTGACAGATATACAATTTCAACAGAGTTGAATATAAATATCTCAATCGTGCTTTATCTGCTCAATATATGAAATCTCAGGAATGTTTGTTGCATACACAATACGATTATGCGCGACTACTGCATTCGCCGTTATCTTGTTCTATTTACAAAGTGAATGTAAATAAAACAAATCTCTCTCCCTCTCTCTTCCTCCCACTATCTCTCTCTTTCTCTACCTCTATCTCTCTCTATCTCTTCTCACTCTCCCTCTCCCTCACACTATCTCTCTCTATGTTTTGTAGAGAATAGAATTAATGGAAATAGAATGGGTTGTCATTGTCAAAAGCACGGGAAATCTCTCTCTCTCCTCTCTCTCTCTCCCTCTCACTTTCCCTCTATTTCTTTCTCTCTCTTCCTCCCACTATCTCTGTCTCACCCCCAGGCTTTTGGGTATGCGGTGTCTGTTAGGCATGTGGTGATAATTTGGTCCCAATGTCAACTAATATGATAGAACTAGAGCGAGAGTTCATTTACAACCCTTATCCCGAAGATTGTAGTAATTTTGGATAGTATACTGTACTCATAGGTAGGTAGAAGTTCATTACCTAGTGGATTTACCAACTACACGGAATTCAAATTGAAATACCTAGTTTTATATCATAATCAGAATGAGAGGGAGAAACAATATTGTTAGTGGATGTGCCTATTGCACCAAACGCCAGTTACAAATAAGAGAGAGCAATTAAGTAGATGCACCGAAATGAACCAAATTTTCGTATCCAAATTAAAGGCATACTGATAGAGAAGGCTATACCTAGGTATGTATATCACATTTCTTATCCTGATCAGGGCTAAATATAGGCTGAAAACATAGCCTATAAATATAGGTTTTCTTGTGCATAAGGTAGGTTTAGTTACGTTTTGGTACGTATACCTACCTATGTAGTATGTACTGGTTTAAGTACGGAGTAATTACTGATATGATGTGGCAATGGTTGTGAAGAGGTTAGCTTTCCATTCATTATGTATCTCGGTACACTTTACTTATGGTACCTGCTGAAACAAAAATGTTTATTTCTTGCTGCACATAGGTAGGTAGCACTTACGTCAGTGTGTGCAACAACTTGGGGTTTACATGCAGTATGCAGTAATATAGCTTCAGTTATTTAATGTATCATTACGTGATTCTAGTGAGGGGAACGTCCACGCAAAATCTTTGAAAAATCACAAAATTAAATTTTATCCAATCGACTTTTTTTCTATATGGGATG
>NW_007390989.1:0-1323 GCF_000475195.1 Diaphorina citri | reverse complement strand
TTGCATGTTCAACCAGCGTCGCTTGTATATCTTCATTCGCTGGCGAGTGTCCTTCATATCGGGGTCTTCGGGAGTAGCTGATGTACTGCTGAGTATTTGACTTTCCAGTTCGCTAGAGGGTGGAGGAGATTGGACACTGTCCGAGTCTGGTGAGCGAGCGAGATCTGTAAAATGTACTACACATAAATATCTCGGCAGAAGGTCTCGAGTTTGAATCTCTACATCCTTCATCTCGCCATCATCCTTCAGCTTGTCATTACTGGCAATGCTTTTGCCGCTGGTTTGTTCTTTAGACGCGTCTGTAATCTTATCCTTCATTGGTTGACTGGAGGTCTTGTCCCCCATTGGTAACATTGGTGATTTAGACAGAGGAGAGGAAGACATGATGTAGTTCAGAACTGACATCTTGGTTAGCTGACGAGGGAGTGCAGCTGAAATAGAACAAAGATAAAAAAAAGACATGAAAATATGTATGTAGTTGATACGTTGACTTCATCAAAGATGTGTTATTAACACATTGTGATAAGTTGGCCAAAGTTGTTTGACATTGACTAGGAATCATATACAACAGATAAGATCAAACGATTTTGGAGTGGAAAAAAAAAGCATATATTAAGGACATTTGGGCGATGTCGATCCATGAAGAGCTTAAGACCGGAGTTTAGACGTCTTGACGAGATTCGATACTTTCATATTCTTTTTCTTCTAAGCAACCCAATTAAAAAGGGGTAAAAAATCGCTCAGTCCTACTGAATACTCACCTGTCTCTCCAGCAGTCTCTGTGTCTGCAGTTGCCAAATCTTTCTCCTCCAGCACCATAACTTCACTTCCATCTCCTTCAGAACCTCCTCTGCCAACATCCATTCTTTCAACTTTACCCTCAATCAATCCAGTGCTAGGACTCAAAACTCCAACTTTCCCTGCAAATGTTTTGCCACTGTCAATTCCTCCAAATTTACCATCATTCAAACCTCTGCCAGAGCTAATTTTTCCGTCAATTCCTTTGTCCACTCCATCTGATCCTCCAGCAGTCCCTCTCGGCACATCCCCAACATCCTCCTCTTCTTCTTCACTACTGATGACGAAATCGTTCAAACTGTCACTGAAACTCACATCATCCACTTTGGTGGGACTAAAGTCATCTTCGGTTCCAGTGTCTTTCATTGGTGTACTTGTCTGGGATATCAGCCTGTCATCAGAGGCTTGCAGGTTTTGAAGAGAGTCTTTTGTGGGTTCTGTAAGTCGTTTGTGGGTAGTTAGTTTTTCAGAGCTACTTGAGTCTGAATCACTTGACTGCTTTGCATAAGTTGCTCTATTTACTCC
>NW_007390988.1:0-1324 GCF_000475195.1 Diaphorina citri | reverse complement strand
CCGGGCGGGAATCGAACCCGCGGCCTAGCGCTTACAAGGCAGACGCACTACCAACTAAGCTAACTAGGCTGGCTCCTATGGTTCAGTACAGGCGCCATCACACCAAAACAGGGGAAACCACCTTCAAAAGAGAGGAAATTGCGAAAGAAAAAAATACGGCTGTACTTATTATTAAATATGTTTATATTAGACATCCTAGGTTATAAAGTTATGAAATAGGTAACTACAAAACGTATCCATTGTATCATATAAAGGTAATAAGATTTGTAGTTACCTATTTCATAACTTTACGGCTGTACTTACCTAGATATTGTAGATGTACCCTGATCTGATGCATACGGCCAGAGTGTGGCTTACACAGTACCACACTAGTGTTGCTCTTCTCATTGTATCCCAACATCTGGAAGGTGGTCATACAGGATTTGCCCTTACTGGACACCTTACACACTCCTATCTTGTAGCTGACCACCTCTATGGGTTCCGTAGACTCGATGGTCTCACTGTGAATCAGAAGGGAGGAAAAACCAAATTAAATTAATAGACCATGGGGCAAACCAAATTAAAAGATCATGGAGGAAAACCAAAGAGGAGAGGAAAAACTTTCAGCCTCTTTGATAGTGTAAGACGTTTCTTCAATAAATGAAGGCATAATTTTGCCAATAATGATAATAATATTACTTTCCTCATTATAGGATAAGGAAGGTAAAAAGGATTGAAAAGACTCGACATTCGCTACAAATTTTACATTAAAATAAGTTCTTTTTTTCATAAAATGCCATTTGTCACTGAATGTCCTGCGAATTTGTGACTGGAAGGATAAAAGGTTACTAAATCCTGTGCCCTCGCGCTTTCCATTATAAATGTGATTCGTGTGTGAAATGTTAATGTGAGGATTTAATGTAAACATGTGACCTAAGGTGGGTAAATTTTTATCTATGTAAATTTTAATTAAAAAGTACACGTTAAACTACAACTAGGTAAGTACATAAGTAAAAGTTTTGTACTAGATTTGTAATGCCTAAACAATGGTACAGTTGCAGATTTTAATGTAGTAAACTAAGCAGATACATAGTTGCAGATTACCTCCCTTATTGTCTTGGTACAAGAATATAATGGGTCGGTAATATTATAATAGTTAATCGACGCGACAGTTATGACTTAAAAGGGAACAGGTTTCAGATATTGACCCTTTTTTAAACAATAGAGTAGGTATCAAAACTCTGAAAATTTTTGATTCTATTATAATTTATAAGCAATACACTGAAAGTATAGGTACATAGAGATGTAGGTATGAATGCAATTCACAATTCACATGTATAAAAAC
>NW_007390987.1:0-1324 GCF_000475195.1 Diaphorina citri | reverse complement strand
GAAATAAAAGAATCACAAACTATCAAAGTGAATCGTAAAATAGGACTAAGCATTTGGAAGTTCTCCAAGAATAGGAACTAGGAATACTACGAGGTATTTTGGAAACAAAACTGGTCATAATACTAGACAGTGGTGACTGAACTTCAAAAGTTCAAAATAACCCTAGCACCTTCGTATTTCGGTTCTCTACTTCAGCTATAAATGTGCCCTTGGTGATAGAACTATTTCAGCAAATATACATTTCTAGATTTCTACATGTAAGAAAATGTCCTTGGTCTTGATTGGTCAGAATATTTTAATGTGCAAAGCCAATAAAATTCCTGTCTATGGTAAAATAAAAAGCTCTAATTTCTCTAATAAATAAAGAATAAACAGTTTACTCGTAGGTATGGACGCAAGTCAAGTTGAATTTGAAAGAAGGAGCAAAGCAGCTAAATTTTATCAAGTGTTTACCACTTCGTAGGTACCTATTTATTTTTTATTGCTAATTAGTGCACTCTCTTTTATACCATCAACCATCATGCTCAACATGGTTTACTTGTGACCCATTGTGAATTGGTACCTACTTGGTAGGTACATACATTTAACGTGCTAAAGCCGCTACAAGGCGAAGTTAGATAGTTTACTGGGAAAGTTTCTAGGCCATTTTGTAAAGTTTTCCCTCATCATCACCTTTTTCAGGTCACTAAAAGTCTCACATGGTGTCTACGGCCGTGTTACCCAGTTTTAAAACATTAATTGTGATCAAGACTCATTAGCAATTATTTGTCTGCCATTGTTTCTAGTGGTTTGCCAATTTTTCTATTGGCATTAGGTACCTACTACAGTTCAGGTTAACAGGTCATTCAGTATAGTGCTTCTATAATTGAAAAGAGTTTAATTCTAAGTTACTATAATAATATAGGTATTGTAACATGATTTTCGGATCCAAGAGAAACTTACAGTTAATTGGTAAGCAAAGTTTCTGATTAAAATTACACATTTTTAGTTTTTTAGTCTATTGAAATTTCATGTGACAGGAAAATGAGCCTGGATCAAAACTAAATGTGCAAAGCCAATAAAATTCCTGTCTATGGTAAAATAAAAAGCTCTAATTTCTCTAATAAATAAAGAATAAACAGTTTACTCGTATGGACGCAAGTCGAGCTAAATTTGAAAGAAGGAGCAAAGCAGCTAAATTTTATCAAGTGTTTACCACTTCGTAGGTATTTATTTTTTATTGCTAAGCTTAATGTGTGGGATGCCAGCCAGGGTGTAGGTGTTGTACGTGAGAAGTGAATCTTTGAATGTTTGAACAGTATGAATGGAACAAGTCAGCTATAGG
>NW_007390986.1:0-1266 GCF_000475195.1 Diaphorina citri | reverse complement strand
TCGATTTGGCGTGAAAAATCACATGGGATCAACTATTCACTTGCTTATTTGGTAACGGTTCACAAATAAAAGGGAAATCTGTCGACACAGGGAAGTATCGAACCCGCAACTTCTCAACCGTAAGTCAGACAGTACTAAAAGTAGCACCATTCGATTGGGCGTGAAAAATCACATTGATTAGAATATTCACATCCGAATGACCAGATGTTTTCGATGTGTCTTAGCGTTTACGAAATAAGGGTTAAGCAACAATGTCTTTGGTTAATATCAGGATGGGTGACTATCCGATTTTTACCAAATTGTTACAGTCGCGTCCTTGGACCATACCGGGATAGCATACCAAATTTCATCGCTTAACGACAAACCGTTCTTGAGATATTTTGTTCACAACCTTTTCAACATTTTCCACGAAATGAGGGTTAAGCAACAATTACTTTGGTTAATATCTGGATGGGTGATTATCCGATTTCTACCAAAATGTTACAGTCGCGTCCTTGGACCATACCGGGATAGCACACCAAATTTCATTTCTCTACGACAAACCGTTCTTGAGATATTTTGTTCACAACTTTCTACTTTTTCCCATTTAAACCTGTAGTACGTACATTTCTCTACGACAAACCGTTCTTGAGATATTTTGTTCGCAACTTTCTACTTTTTCCCATTTAAACCTGTAGTACATACATACATACGTACAGACCATGAGCACAAACCGGTCTTGAGATATTTTGTATACAACCTTTTCCCATTTAAACCTGTGGTACATACATACGTACAGACCATGGGACAAAAACTACTTTTTTGTTCTACTTTTTCCCATTTAAACCTGTAGTACGTACGTACGTAACGTACAGACCATGGGCTAAAAACCACTTTTTTGAATCAGGGTCAAAACACGGATATTTCCAACCATTTCCCGATTTTTGAAAATTTGGACCGATTGCAATACTTTCATTACTAGTATAGCTCCGCTATACTGTAGTAATAGAAAGTAAAAATTGGCAGGTTCAATATAGAAATAGAGGGATCTCATGTCGAGGAGACTAGAGTTCCGAAATTAACTGATTGGAGTGTCTCGCCAAATCAAAAATTGAGGAATTTGAATTCAATATCGACAATGTCGACGATTTGGAGCGAGTCTCTTCCAATCTTAATGAAGCTTTAATTACAGCTTGTGAAAGTTCATGTCCACTCAAACGGAAAATTGCTACGCGCAAAGTGCCGTGGTGGAACAATGAGCTAGATAAGCTAAGGAAGCTCACACGT
>NW_007390985.1:0-1324 GCF_000475195.1 Diaphorina citri | reverse complement strand
ACTCACCATCTCTGATAGAGGTAGATAAGGAAGATGATGTCGTCTCGGAAACAAGCTAGTCGATGGATGGTGGGCATTGTGATGAGAAACGCAAACACGTCGTCTATGAATGTATTGAATGCCTGGGGGAAGAAACAAAACGAAACACATGAAAATGCAATCTTTATAAAAATCTCGTGTCCAGAAAACTTTGTATTTCATGAAGCACGGTGCATTTGAAGCACAAAAAAAAGAAAGGACCAAAGGTAGGTAATAATAACAATACCCCAGTACTACCATTACCGTGGTCGTCAATTTTTCAAAGAATATCGCGGATAAAATTCCATACCTCGGCTGGGATTGATCCCACGATTGCAATCCGCCCCGGGCGGGAATCGAACCCGCGGCCTAGCGCTTACAAGGCAGACGCACTACCAACTAAGCTAACTAGGCTGGCTATTTTCTTCTTTTAAGAGCCTTGTCAACTTCGAGGGTAGGTGCGCCTGCCATGTAAGCACTAGGTCGCGGGTTCAATTCCCGCCTGGGGTAAACTTGATCCTAAACAGATACAATCAACTTAACTCCGTACACAAAAAGCCAACTCTGAGACTTGGTTGTAGGGGCAAACAGCCTTAACAGTTGGGTTAAGCTTCTACGAATCTATGATACAGATACAATTCGTTCTCGGAACGGCTGAGTTTCTCCTGTTCTGTTTTCCTTTCGGGATGATAAGACCTCCGTCAAATAAGATAGGTCCTACGACGTACGATATAACGTACGTAATAACCGTAAGGAAAACAACTACCCTACCATCGATGTTGTTAGGTTGAATGTTGAATGTATGTGACCTCCGTCAAATAAGATAGGTCCTACGACGTACGATATAACGTACGTAATAACCGTAAGGAAAACAACTACCCTACCATCGATGTTTTTTGGGGGTTGATTGTATGAACTCACCATCTCTGATAGAGGTAGATAAGGAAGATGATGTCGTCTCGGAAACAAGCTAGTCGATGCATGGTGGGCATTGTGATGAGAAACGCAAACACGTCGTCTATGAATGTATTGAATGCCTGGGGAAGAAACAAAACGAAACACATGAAAATGCAAACTTTATAAAAATCTCGTGTCCAGAAAACTTTGTACTTCATGAAGCACGGTGCATTTGAAGCACAAAAAAAGAAAGGATCAAAGGTAGGTAATAATAACAATACCCCAGCTCTAGTATTAATGTGGTGAATTTCTCGAAGAATATCGCTGATAAAAAAATCATTAATACCTCGGATGGGATTGATCCCACGATCTCTTGTGTACTAGGCGAGCGTCTTGACCACTAACTACA
>NW_007390984.1:10525-11095 GCF_000475195.1 Diaphorina citri | reverse complement strand
TTGTTATTAGTAAGAAATATTTTTTCTACTATAAAACACACTGTTTTTTTTATGTTTTATTAGTTCAACCATTGAATCCCGCTTTAGTGGCTTTTAGATTCAACTTGGGACACCTTGTAATCTTACAGTACAGCCCTGGGCGTTGATACAGGCACAAGGTTTAGGTAAACATCAAAACTGGTCAGTTGTGACTAGGCTGGTCTGGTCACCCGTTCATCTTTTCACCACGGCCAAGTTTGCTTTGACGAAAAAAATGAAATTTTATTTAAAAGTTGCACTAGGTACATTTTTTTTCTATCTTACATTCCATAAGGAAAATACCGCATGATTTTTGTTTCTTCAATTATTTTACTTTTGTAAGGACAATAAAATTTTACCTTATTTGTAGTAATTCCGTACAAGTAATACCAATTTGAATATTTAAGAATAAAATGCATATATTATATTTTGAGTGTTGTTTATTTTATTGTAAACTTATGGCGAGTTTTTATTGAATTTTCCTTCATTTTCTTTCTTTTTACTTTTAACACTAAATATTTCATGGTTTTAAGCAATGTTCAGAGAAAAGTG
>NW_007390984.1:0-1717 GCF_000475195.1 Diaphorina citri | reverse complement strand
TTCACCAAAGGCAGAGCAGCATAGCCAACTAAGCGGGTAACTAGACCTGGCGTAAACTAATAAAATCCAATTAAAAAAAAAAATCAAAAATGTTTCTTTACTTCCTTTTCCCCAGGAACCTCCCCCATCCTATCAGGACCATGCTGGCAAGAAAAACGATTGAACCCGCGGTCTCTAGCTCTGTAAGCGACTACTTTTACCACAAGCATTTGCAGCTTCAACCCGTTTTATCTTGTGATTATTCCCAATTTTTAGACATAAGTTCTATATATTTCTATTTTATTTTTAAGTAAATAAGTGCGAAAAGGAGATGTGAATAAGTTTGAGTTAATATTTTATTAAATAGAATGTCCATAATTTTATAATTTGAGAAAGATGTTTTTGTTTTATTCAATGTTAGAGCATTTTTACGGTTCCTCAAATTTAGAGCATGATTGGGAGAAGATTGGTAATGATCGCACATTGTTAAAGAACCTAAAGCTTATGTATGCTTAACAAATGAAATTTCCCCCATTCCGTGTTTTCCTCTTTAACTACTGTACATATTTTTCGTACACAAAAATTCCACTTTTGGGCTTAGGTGTAGAAGCAAACAGCTCTGAAAGATGGGATCTACGAATATCCACTTTTAAATCTTTTAATTAAAGTAAGAAAAAATAATTCTACTAGAAACTCATTTTTTTTCTAATGTAATAAAAAGTTGCACTACATTTTTTTCTTTTTTACTTACATTCCATAAGGAAAATACCGCATGATTTTTGTTTCTTCAATTATTTTACTTTTGTAAGGACAATAAAATTTTACCTTATTTGTAGTAATTCCGTACAAGTAATACCAATTTGAATATTTAAGAATAAAATGCATATATTATATTTTGAGTGTTGTTTATTTTATTGTAAACTTATGTCGAGTTTTTATTGAATTTTCCTTCATTTTCTTTCTTTTTCCTTTTAACTTAATATTTCATGGTTTTAAGCAATGTTCAGAGAAAAGTGAAATTTTTATAAGTAGGAAAAACTGCATTACTCAGTTATTGCTGACTTTTGTTGTATTTTTGTACAAATAATTCAGTGTGAATACAGTATTAAAAAAAAAAAAATATACTGTAGGTACCTACGATTTCAAAATAAATTAATTTACGGAGATATTACCTACTTATTTGTTCATTTTGTTATGAAATTCAAAACGCGAGTTTTTCCCCGTAAATGATGAATTCCACCAGTAGCTGGTAGCTGGGTTAAGGGAAGGGTAGGTAAAGTGCGGAATACCTCACTCGAAATGAAATTATCCCTGGAAAAGTGCATTCCATTCTGACTGCGCGGGGGAAAACATTCAGTAAGGGAGGGAGAAAATGCAATGCTCCCTCTTGTCTCCTAACTTTATGGGAAAACAGGGGAGAGAGGGAGGGAATTTATTTCTACCTCCCCTCTCCTAACTTTATTTGGAAAATGGAGCAGTTGCAAATGGATAAAAATTATAAATAAATGGTCGATTCTCATGTAAAAAGTTGGGGAAAACCCAAATCTGAGGTCAAAACTCCGAAAAATAACTGTAAAAGGTCGAAAATTCAATTTTTATTTTCCGTTCTAATGAAAGAGTTTAAATATGTGTGACGTGTACACAGTTGTTTTTTTCGTCTGTTAGGTAGCACCACTATGCAAGCGCGCTAGCGGAGGAGCAGAAAGAACTGCGCAGAAACGTATGCGCACAAACACAT
>NW_007390983.1:0-1324 GCF_000475195.1 Diaphorina citri | reverse complement strand
TATACGTTTTATTTGCACATAAAATACATGAAAGTACATTGTACAATGGTCAATTTCTAATCTAAATCATATAAAATTGAAAATAATTATTCTTAATCCTGAGTCGGACTCCTGAGTGGCACGTGAGTACTGGACGGGTTAATGAATTAGCAAAAATAAGTAGGCAAGTTGTATTTTCCTTTTAGTGCTTGCATATAAAATTGAAAATAATTATTCTTAATCCTGAGTCGGACTCCTGAGTGGCACGTGAGTACTGGACGGGTTAATGAATTAGCAAAAACAAGTGAGTTGTATTTTTCTTTTAGTGCTTGGTTTCAAATCCCCATAGAAGCAGACATTTTATCCTTTTTAAATCAGGACTTCGACTACAACAACAGTTATGGCTAGTATAATGTGAAGAAAAGATAGGTAAGTATACCTACATAAATAATTATGATACTTAAATTAATTAACTATTAAACATATCCTGTTCCTAAAGAAAGAAGAATATAAAGATACCATGATTGATTGAATAGTGATCTAGGTAATTAAAATTTAGGTTGCAAAAGTTGGATCATATCAAATCAATAGAACCAATTAAGTAAGCTTTTTGAATACAAATACTTACACACCTTTGCTCTGAGATTTTCGTGCGTTATAAGTGTACCTTTGCAAATGAGCCACACCAAATCCTTGTATAGTGCTCTCATGTCTGGAAACAAAGGGCAAAATATAAGAGAGTGGTTGAAATTTCGAATTTGGTATGTGTTTCCTGCTTGCAAGTTTTCTAGCTTTTTGTATAGAGGTTTAATTCCAAAGGGGGATCTCAACTCATTTAATGTTTCTAGATACAGAGTCAAGTGTTATCAGTGGCATTATGCCACTTTTGCTCTGCATACTTTTTTGGAGGACCTTAGATTTCACCTGGGGGCCTACTAGGTTAATAGATTCCTCCAAATTATTGGCATTTGGGGCCCCTGAACGTCCACAGGGCCCCCTTTTCACAAGGTCAGTGGGGGTGGGATATAGGTATACCTAACCCAGTGAGTGTTACTGATAGATGAAGAGGAGAAGATATCTGATACATTCTATTCCATTTATCACCAGCATATTTCATAATCTAAGATCAGTTTTTTCAGGGGGAGTTAGGGAGACAGAGAGAGGGAGACAAAGACAGATATGGAAGAGAAAGAGAAAAGGAATGCCAAGATTTGAGAGAGAGAGAGGGAGAGAGAAAGAGGGAGAGAGAAAGAGGGAGAGAGAGAGAGAGAGAGGGAGAGAGGAGAAGAAAAGGAGGAAGGAAGGAAGGAAGGAAGGAGAGAGAGAGAGAGGGGGGGGAGAGATA
>NW_007390982.1:0-1324 GCF_000475195.1 Diaphorina citri | reverse complement strand
TTCATTTTTTACTTATTTCATACACTCTACGATGATGTGCATCTTGTACCATAGCTGTATCTTTATGAGCTTTTTTTTTTGAACGTATGATTCGTTTGTTCATTGTATTTATGTACATTGTCTCTTTTGTTTCTTCAAATATAATTGAACAAACCAAATGAGTTCCAAATTTCGCACTTGATGATTTTTCTAGTTTTTATGTCTGTTAATTTGTCAGCGATTACTCATGAATCGTTTGTCAGGTTTGGTGAAACGTTACCCCCCATTAATTTTTAATGGTCTTTGCTTGGTTAGTTTTTGGGTCCCATTGAAAGCACTGTCTTTAATATGACAATTTAAAAGTCGAAATTGACTAGCGGTTGATCTTATTATTCGGAGAGCTGAGGTTCCAGTGTTTGTTTAAGTTCGCAATGTCGCGTAAAGCACTGTCTTTAATATGACAATTTAAAAGTCGAAATTGACTAGCGGTTGATCTTATTATTCGGAGAGCTGAGGTTCCAGTGTTTGTTCAAGTTAGCAATGTCGCGTAGTCACATTATAATTAATTCACTCTTCCCCATCTCCTCATTCTCCCTCTCTTTCAATTTCTTCTCATTCTTCTTCCACTCGTTCATTCTCATTCACCTCCTCCTCCTCCTCCTCCTCCTCCTCCTATTTCTCTCGTTCTTCCTCTTCGTTTTTCCTTTTAAACCTTATCCTCCTTTCCTCTTTCTACCCATTTTCTTCTTTCCCCTCCTTTCTTCGTCCTCCCTCCCCTCTCTTCTCCTCCCCCTCATATAGATACATACTTGTTTCCCCATCCGTGGCACAAGCTCTGCTTATACGGGTGGGTATACCATTTATAAGAAAAATGTATGTTCTGAGTTTTTTGTCGATCAAATATAAATGGAAACTTATTAAAAAAAAAAAATACCAATACATAATGGGTATTTTCTGTAAGCCTGATGCGTTTGACCCTCCTATTTCCAAATTCTTTCGTCCTCCCTCCCCTCTCTTCTCCTCCCCCTCATATAGATACATATTTGTTTCCTTACCATATAGATACATATTTGATTCCCCATCCATGGTACAAGCTCTGCTTATACGGATGGGTATACCATTTATAAGAAAAATGTATGTTCTGAGTTTTTTGTCGATCAAATATAAATGGAAACTTATTAAAAAAAAAAAAAATATACCAATACATAATGGGTATTTTCTGTAAGCCTGATGCGTTTCACCCTCCTGTTTCCAAATTCTAAACAGGACAAAGCCAGCCTAGTTAGCTTAGTTGGTAGTGCGTCTGCCTTGTAAGCGCTAGGCCGCGGGTTCGATTCCCGCCCGG
>NW_007390981.1:0-1324 GCF_000475195.1 Diaphorina citri | reverse complement strand
CCTAGGTGAAGATTATTCAAGAAGCTAGGCCAGTCTAGTTAGCTTGGTTGGTAGCGCTTCTGCCCTGTAAGCGCTAGGCCGCGGGTTCAATTCCCGCCCGACGTGGATTTAACCTCAACAGATAAGGTTCGTTCTCGGAACGGCTGGCTTTCTCCTATCCTGCCTTCGCTCTCTCTCTCTCCGCATTCAGGACGATAGGGCTTTAGCAGTTATAGTTCCCTCTATCCAACATCAAACTTTATTATTCAAGAAGTGTTATTGGTCTCTTCTTGTCTTGTCTTGATCCCTTGTGTGCCGCGTCCATTTTTGTTCATAGGGGCTATTGCACTGATTCAAGAAGGGTCTGGATTTTTGTGACTTACGTTTTTCAAAAGGGGCTTTAGCAGTTATAGTTCCCTCTATCCAACATCAAACTTTATTATTCAAGAAGTGTTATTGGTCTCTTCTTGTCTTGTCTTGTCTTGTCTTGTCTTGATCCCTTGTGTGCCGCGTCCATTTTTGTTCATAGGGGCTATTCACTGATTCAAGAAGGGTCTGGATTTTTGTGACTTACGTTTTTCAAAAGACTTTCCAAATGTCTTGTTCCAAATCCACTTCAAGTTTCAAGTTTGCCCCATTCAAGGCCACAAACACATAGATGGACAATTGGACATACCTGCGGACACAAAGAATAGTTATAGTATGTTATATTTACAGTAAAGTTATAGTTATAGTAAGTTAAGCAATCGAAATCTTCAAGTTTTTAAGCCACGAAGTTTTGAAATCTTTCTAAACTTTCAGCCATTTCTTTGAAAAGAGATCTCAGATAAGTGTGGATGAAAAGGGAGAGAGGGAGAGAGAGAAAGAGAGAGAGAGGAAGAGAGAGAGAGAGCGAGAGAGAGAAGAGGGGAGAGAGAGAGAGAGAGAGAGAGAGAGGGAGAGAGAGAGAGAGAGAGAGAGAATCTTGAGAAAGTGGTTGTAGTAAGGTTCTGAGATGGGTTTCTTTCTTCTTTCACCTCTATTTCCTTCTCTTTCTCTTCTTTCTCTCTCTCTCTCTCTCTTATCCTTGGGCTTGTCTACGTGTCTCCCTTTTTCCCTCTCTTTCTCCTCTATCTCTCTCTCACTTGTTCCCTCTTTTTCTTCCTCCGCCTCCTCCTTCTTCATCTCTTCTCTTTTGTTCGCGTTTTTTATTCATGGAAAAAAATGAAGGCCACACATTCAATCCATTTTTACGTTAGCTCGTAAAATTTTGATACTAAAATAAAAAAGCGCCTGTAATAATCTATACGGGTAAATCCTGTGATATTACCTTCAGAAATAATGCCATAGGTACCTACTACCTACG
>NW_007390980.1:0-1324 GCF_000475195.1 Diaphorina citri | reverse complement strand
ATCCAGTTTAGACTATATTTTATTATCTCTAAGGGTTGAAAAATCCCACTAGGAATTTGAACAATTTGTGTAAACGCCGGAAAACTTGTATATATGCAATGTGCTAGGCAAAAAAAATCTGATTCTCCAGCCTGTGAACCGTGGATCGCTGGATGGTGGATGTGGCCAAAATTTCATCAAAATTGGATAAACCGTTCTACAGACAAACGAACAAATAAGAGGCCGTATTTTCATTTCTTAATTCCCCCTCTTCTGGAGCTCGTTTCCCCTTGTTTTCATTATGGTTTACTACAGGCGCTATGACGCAAAAAGAGCTTCAGGAGAACGGAAATTCCGAAAGGGAAATACGGCTAACCTACCTACATAAATGCAGAATTTGCAAAATCGTTGAGTTAATTTTCCTGAAAAACATGTAAAACATTTTTTTTTTTCCACACATGGCCTTGATGCTTAGCGTGTAAATAAATAAATATAAAAATAAAATAAGATTTAAGAAAGGTTGAAACGTACCTACTTCAAAAATGGATTTCGGAAAACGGTTCATAGGGCGCCCTCTGTCGAAATTTCTTTGAAACAAATGTAAAGGTTGGATTTTGTAGAGAACAAATTTCCACGGATTTTTCTGGCGCGTTTTTTCGAAACCTTTCAACTTTCATCCGTCTCTAGCGGAACTTTCGCGAACTACTTGCAAAGAATTTCATTTGCAAGAAAAAAAAAATCCCTTTTTCTCTTCCTTCCTTCTTCTTCTTCTTCTTCTTCTTCTTCGTAAAGCTTGAGGGCAATCCCTCAACTGCAATCTAAATGCCCGTTCGTTTCTACTTGTCGTGAGTTTCATCCGATTTTTTCCCCCGAATGTCTGTCTGTAGGTGTAGGGAATGTAATGCAAGAAAAAAAAATCCCTTTTCCTCTTCTTCTTCTTTTTCTTTTTCTTCGGAAAGCTTGAGGGCAATCCCTCACCTGCAATCTAAATGCCCGTTCGTTTCTACTTGTCGTGAGTTTCATCCGATTTTTTTCCCCAAATGTCTATGTAGGGAATATATGTACCTATGTAATTTAAATGAGAGTGTTCCCACAACACACGACACGATTTTTTTCCGAACGACAAGTGGGAAAGGACCTTAAGGCCTTTTTTGTTGGGATTTCAAGAAGCTCTAGAAATTTACTGTCTGTCCTTACGCTGAGTGCACCTAGATATAAACAGCTGTAAGTTCTCACCTAGAGTCCTAGATGTTTTTTTTTTTTAATATTTTTCAAGAGGTTTGACAGAGGGAACTGTAACTGCTATGGTCTTATCGTCCCGAAATCGAAGAGAGAAGGAAGACAG
>NW_007390979.1:0-1324 GCF_000475195.1 Diaphorina citri | reverse complement strand
ACTCGCCAGGGCAAAGATGTAGTAAGTATTATTATTAACGTAATAGAATAGTAGATATACTTAAAGGTTCATATAGGGGGGTTCAGAAAGTAGGGGAGAAGGAAATAAAAAGGGGGTAGAGGAGGGAGAAAAGAGGAAGAAAGGATAGAACGTAAGGAAGGGAAATGTCGTATAAGCGAGGATAAAGGGTGAGTAAAGTGGGGGATAAGAAGAAGAACAAGAAGAAGGAGGAGTAAATATCGTATAGGGTGAAACATGAGATGAAAAAGTGGGGAGGAGGAAGTAAAAAAGGGGTAAGGGAAGGTTTTAAAGAGGCAGAAGGAGAAGAAGGATTGAAAAAGAAAGGAAGAGAAGTAGAGGACGAAAGAGGAGAAGAAATGGGGAGATATAATGAGAAGAAGAAGGAGGAGAGAAGGTAGAAAGTTCGTCAGAGCTTCGTTTCAGTCCCTGTGGAATTCTCCAAGTTTCTGACTTTTTGGCTTTCACCACATCCACAGAGTTTGGCTTTGCCTCCTCCTCCTTCTACTTATTCTCCTCCCTCGCTTTCTCTTCCTTCTCCTTTGCCCCCTCTACCTTCTCTTCTACCTCTTCGCCTTCTCTTCCTTGTCCCCCTTTACCTTGTTCTCCAAATGTCTCCTCGTGTTCCTTCTCCACTTCCTTCTTTGACTTCTTCTTGTCCTCCTCCTCCTCCTTTTGATCTCTCCTCTTCCCTTCCCTCGTCCTCCGAGTTTATCTTCGAGAATACTTCTTCTTTTCCTCCTCCTCCTCTTACTCCATCCTCTGCGTCTAGCTTTGAGAAGACTTCTTCTTCCTCCTCATCGTCCTCCCTTTTCCTCCTCCTCCTCCTCCACATCTCACACATAATAGATTATACCTCATTTCCACGACTCCCTATTTTTTTACCCTTTCGGATCTCTGAGGAATTGGGGGGAAAAAAATCCCCCACCTCTTTTTCTTTCGTATTCAGCGCACAGCTCAAAGAGGAAATGTTACAGAAAAGTTGTTTTCTTTTTTTCTTCTCTCCTCTTCTTTCTTCTCCTTCTTCTTCTCCTCCTCCTCCTTCTTCGTCTTCTTCTCCTCCACCTCATTCTTCTTCTCCTTCTTCTTCGTCTTTTTCTCCACCTCCTCTTCCTTTATCTTCTTCTTCTCCTTCTTCCCCTCCTCCTTTCTCTTCTTCTTTGTCGTCTTCTCCTTCGTTTCACTTCCAAAAAAGTGGAAAAGAAACAGCGCTAACATCAGGAATAAAGTAGTGCTTGTTTTTATTTCATTTTCGAAGTAAACGAGTTTTTTCGGGCGGGAGACGTTTTGTGCACATTCAGTACTG
>NW_007390978.1:0-1325 GCF_000475195.1 Diaphorina citri | reverse complement strand
ATTCGCTCCCAATTTTGCAGATATTCAGAAGAAATATATGTATTGGAATCGCTTTCTCCTATGCAATGCAACTTCCAGCACTTTCTCGTCATTCTAAAGTGCATTAGATTGAATAGTTGGCATTCTCACATACATAGTACGTAATGATGATTATAATACTCGAGTATAACAAGCACAAAGTTCGTGGATATCAATGTTAATCTTCTCGAGAAAGTCGGGAAATACAGTCTGAACATTGGATTGGAAAAGCTGGAGGAAAACAATTAAGGAAAGAGGATTACGTACACATGCATTCCTTCACATACACAAACACATACAGGGTAGAAACCGTGAAACCAGTCCATTAGGTGAAATATTATTTGACAATGCTGGTGACCTTGGGCCAGCCATTCATTATCAGGTATACCTGACACCTGATGAGCACACACACTATCAGGTAGACCTGACAGGTACGGCTGAAAAAATCCGTTTGTCAGGTCTACCTGATACCTAATGAGCACACTCACTATCAGGTAGACCTGATCAGGTGTACCTGTCATCAGCTCTACCTGATAATGAGTGACTGGCCTGAGGCACCTTGCTTGTAATTCTTGTCTAACTTAAGTACATTTAATTATGAACAACCTTGGGCCAGCCATTCATTATCAGGTATACCTGACACCTGATGAGCACACACACTATCAGGTAGACCTGACAGGTACGGCTGAAAAAAAACTGTTTGCCAGGTCTACCTGATACCTGATGAGCACACACAGTATCAGGTAGACCTGACAGGTACGGCTGAAAAAAACCGTTTGCCAGGTCTACCTGATACCTGATGAGCACACACACTATCAGGTAGACCTGATGACTGGTCTGGGGCAATAATTTCACCCTTTGCTTGTAATTCTTGTCTAACTTATGTACATGTAATAGCGGGATACCCGCGAGCTTTGCATCGCTCAGTTTTCGGCCAAAAATTTCGAATTTCTTAAATAACACGCGAACGGCTGGCTTTAGGAAATTTTAACCTAGCTTTTAACCACCGCCATAAAAATATGAACCTGTGTACAAAATTTCAAGTTTCTACGACTTACCGTTTCGACGGCAACCTCTTACAGACAAACAAACAGAAAACCTCTGTTATTAATAAGATAAAAGAGTATAATAATATTATGTAGGTATAACTACCTATGTATATTAGACTGATGTAAGTGAGTGCACCCCGTATTTCCGGGTATATTTTACACACATTATACATGCACATACAGACATACATACTTATATTGTGTGTGTAAGGAAGTAATTAGAATGATGTATTACGGTGACTTGACAAGTTAGAGGAG
>NW_007390977.1:0-1325 GCF_000475195.1 Diaphorina citri | reverse complement strand
GGAAAATTAAATCGAGCCGCGAATGGAGTGGATTAGTAGATTAGTTGATGTGGATTATTGGATTATGAGAAATGAGTGACATAAAGGTAGGTATACGTTTATAAGACAAATGAGAAGACGTCGTATTTACAAGACAAATGACGAGGAAGAGGAGGACAAGGAAAGTAAAATATCTTGGGTGTTCAGGGGTAACTCAGGGAGGTGTTACTTTTCCCCAACCCTCCAATTTATGGTACATCACAATTCAGATTCAAAAATTCAAATGTCTCTTCATTCATTCATTGTTGTTCGTCTTCGTAGCCGAAGGTTGCTCAGATTCCTCTAATGACATTCCTCCATTCTTCTCTATTTTCTGCCATTCTTTTGCACTCCCCATATGTGTTGATGTTGGTCCATTCCTTGATGTCATCTGTCCATTTTCTTCGTTGTCTTCCTCTGTCCCTGTTCCCAGCAATCCTTCCTTCCAAGTGACATCTTAGCTAATTTCGGTAGTTTTGACATCTTCACTAATTTTGGTAGTTTTGTCATCTCCACTAATGTCGGTAGTTTTGACATCTCCACTATTTTAATCAAAATTTTCACTTTCAACTTTTATATTTTAGTTTCTCATCATTTATTTATTATTTATTTCAACATTTTCAACTAACCTTTTCTTTCTGGTGTAACAAAATTAAGTCATTACCTCACATAATAAGTTCCGTGTCAATAATTGTCACTATCTCTTCCAAACAATTCTTCAATTAGAGGGATCATATCCTGTAGCTGTGGGCACATTAGTACGTTGAGGTTTCATTTAGAATAAGGGTTCAGCGGTTCTCAACTTTTTTCACCCGCGGACCTCTTGGGTACCCGAGTTTAATCTCACGAAACCCTGCTATCATCATACTAAGTAGGTATAGGTACCAGTGCCCCAAATCACCAAAGTATGGAAAAGTATTTACCTACAATTCCATATTTCGATATGATTGGTCCAAATTCAAAATTCTGCTTTTCCATTGGCTATTACACTTGTAAGATACTTTTCCATACTTTGGTGATTTAGGGCATACCTAAGTTAATGTGTATCCCCGGTTGAGAATCGCTGGTTTAGGGTATTTTTACTTTCCTTATCCTATAGGAAGGAAAGTAATGTAATCGGGTCAAATTTTCGATGGTCAGTTTTTAGTGCCAAAACACGTTTTGAGGTCCCTAGAGCCTAAATCCAAAGTTTCAGCCATTGGTCCGTGTGTGTGTCTGTCTGTCTGTCAAAAAAAAAAAAAAAGTGTCTGTCTGTAAACAAAATATCTCGAGAACGGTAAGAGCTAGAGACTTGAAATTTGGTATGT
>NW_007390976.1:0-1325 GCF_000475195.1 Diaphorina citri | reverse complement strand
AAGGACGCGACTGTAACAATTTGGTAAAAATCGGATAATCACCCATCCAGATATTAACCAAAGTCATTGTTACTTAACAATTGTTTCGTGAGAAAAAATTAACAATTTCTTTGTTGTTATTATGTCACAACTTTGGCTCACTGCAGCATTGTAGGATTTTTCCCAATAAGTATCTCAATAATCCTAACAACCAATGTTTACCTACCATGCTGGTACCGGTCGCTATGCGCATTTACATGTCATAGCTACTCATTTTCCTCACGAGGCTGAGTGGGTTGTTCTAGAGCTGTCACTAGGTCTTTGTATTTTAATTGATTTACAGGCTTTCCTTGACCCAACAAAGCTACCAGGTTGTTATAGTGTACAGAGCCTATCGATACACACAAGAGTTGTGCTTTCTTCTCATTAGAAGTTATGTTTTTCATGGCACAGTAATTCGAAAAGCGTTCTAAATAGCTAGAAAATCTCTCATTTTCTGATATGTAGTTTTCAAAAGGCACTAAATTTGATTGGGTACTTTCCTGAGTATGTTGAGGCTTCATGGTCTGTATAAGCTGTGTCATCGTAGCGAGAAACTGCTGAAATTGATCTGCGTCCATGGTTGAATCTTTACGGAATCGTCTCGTGCCCAAGGTTTTTACAGAACTAGAATATTTAGGCGTTCCAGTCAACCTTTGAGTTCAAGAACATATACAAGTGAGGATCGTGTACAGAATGTTTCCAACTTTCAGTCTAAGTCAAATGAAATATTCCCCAATGTCTCTAGTCCTGAGTCTCAGATATCTGGTACTTCTTGAAAAACTTGAAATCTTGATTGAATTGAAGAATACTATAAAACTTTTTCACCTTCGTCGCCAACTTTTATGAATTTATATGTGTATTGAAATTGAAATGACAAGACGAGTGGTAAGGGTTTGACAGGAAAAGCTATGTGAGAAAGAGAACATTTTATATTGAGTCGAAAAATGCAACGTCATTAAAAAATTTTACTCCTCAGATTAGCAAGTTCCCACATGATGACAACAAACGTCCTGATGAAATTAAAATGCAACTGAAAAACTGGACAGACTGGACTGGGAAAATCTTACAATATCGATTGAGATATTGAATTGGTTGTCATGGATACAACATACTCCTGATAAAATATCGATTGAGATATTGAATTGGTTGTCATGGATACAACAATCTCCCCTCCTAATATGGAACCACACATGTCACATGAGATCTAATGCATGACATAATCTCCGTATCGTACTGGAGGGCGGCGATTCCGTACAGGACGACCAGATGCAGGCGGTGTATCATGAGCGGCAGGTAACTCAACT
>NW_007390975.1:0-1325 GCF_000475195.1 Diaphorina citri | reverse complement strand
ACTTGCCAGGTGGTCTCTCAATAAAGTAAAATTATTATGAAATTAAAAAGTCGTAAAGTAGGTATTTATATAAAAAATGTCAGCACCGCACCAGGCCTGAAGTTAGGAGAGAGCCAAGAGCCAACAGTCCTTGGAATATCCATCGTGTACGAGTGGTTGAAGTTATTCTGAATGGAATCTTTCCAGTACAACCAAAACGGGTAGAAGAAACGCGTTTTGGTATAACTATCACCATTCCGGATTTCAAAGTTCTCCTCTAAAAGGAAAGCGACTGGTTGTATATGAATATCCTGTGAATTACCATGCAACACTTGAGATTTGATCCCTCCTAATATTCCTCCTTCTCTCACAGTGCCTGATGACGTGCGTGATAAGATGGTCTTGATAAGTATCTTGAATAATAATGAGGTGATGATCTTTATGAAATAAGGTCCTAAAGGTAGGTACGATACTGTAACTGTATTCAACAGCAAAAGTCCAATACTGCAATTTATCAAAGAAATACTCGCTATCTTCAAAAATGATCTTGGTTTACATGGTTGATGCAAAATGGAATGGACCTCTGTACATTATTAGTTGCTTCATACAAGATTAAGATACCATCATTATCAAGTCCATAGTGACTAATTAAAAGGAAACTGGGCAATACTCGATGAGTTCTGAATACTAGAATCTCATACAGGTATCCATATTGATTAGCCATATAGGTAACCATAAGGTTGATTTACTCCTTGAGTACCACGAAATCACAAATACTAGGAATACATTTGTAGGGTTTGATTTTCAATTTCATCGAATTATAGGATGACCTGCAAATGTAATGTCTCTTCAGGGTACTGAAGAAAATTTGCAGCTTCATTCTGGCAGATTCAATCAAGATAATTTAGGTTACGATATCCAGGTCGTCTCGGGATCCTTTGGTTTATCAGATTTCATTCAACTGAAAACTAGCAGAACAGGCTGGAAAGCTTCATTAGGTCTCCAGTCTTCAACATCAGACATATACAGAATACAAAACCCGAGGAATTGAAACACATTAATATAATTTCCAAAGCAGAACAATGATTTCGGATTTGAAAAGAAAAATAAAGCATCGGGAATTTATGCACGCTCACACTCCCTAGCTGTGACTATTGACCAAGTCACATAACTTCTAACGCTCCGGGTTTACAATGAACCATAGCTTAAACTATTTCACCCAATGTAACTTCTCTTGAAGTCAAGAATCCATTTTCATTATGTATCGAGCTGCCTAATCCAGTAGATTCTGTAGATAGCACGACAATCAGATCGATTCAACTGTTGTTGCTGCTGCTGCTGCTGCT
>NW_007390974.1:0-1325 GCF_000475195.1 Diaphorina citri | reverse complement strand
TTGCGGAAAAAAAATCAAAATTTCGAATTTCCCGCCAACTTTACACGCAAAAAGGCCGACAATGGCCTAGCTCAGCCCTGTACATAAACACAGCCTCATAGGGATATAAGAGACTCATATATAGTACCTATATTGACTTTGAATTTTGATTCTTTTGTAATTTATTTCAGGTCTATGCTATCGGGATAGCATCCTGTCTCAGCTGTGGAAGTTCTTCGTCTCTCTAGGTCCAATGTGCGGGATGAAAAGTCTCCTGGAACTGTTCTCTGTGAATCCCAAAGCCATGAGTCCCGAGTTTAACACGCTGATTCTGTTCTGTGATTTGATGACTCATTATATCATGTAAGTTTACACTAGAGATATGTAGAGTGAGTGAGTTAAAAGAACTACTCTTTTTAGTGAACTACTCAGTCAATGAGTCAGAACCTAGCTCCTTATACCTACAGGGAATCGATTAGGTATGTGTCCTGAGTTTAACACGCTGATTCTGTTCTGGGATTTGATGACTCATTTTAAATTATGTAAGTTTACAAAAACATCCTACAGGGAATCGATTAGGTATGTGTCCTGAGTTTAACACGCTGATTCTGTTCTGGGATTTGATGACTCATTTTAAATTATGTAAGTATTGTAAGTTTACAAAAACATTTTTTACTTTCTATTACTACAATATAGCGAGCTATACTAGGAATGAAAGTATTGCAATCGGTCCAAATTTTCAAAATCGGGAAATGGGTGGAAATATCCGTTTTGCTTTTGGGGTCCCCTGATTCCAGAAAAGTGGTTTTTAGCCCATGGTCTGTACTTTTCAAAATCGGGAAATGGGTGGAAATATCCGTTTTGCTTTTGGGGTCCCCTGATTCCAGAAAAGTGGTATTTAGCCCATGGTCTGTACGTACGTACGTTACGTACTACAGGTTTTTTTACAAGAGGTGTAGAGGTGATCTAGAGGAAATTGTAACTGCCAAGGTCTTATCGTCCCGTAATAGCAGAAAGAAGGAGAAAGCCAGCCGTTTAGAGTACGAACCTCATTTGATTAAGATAAAGTTCATCTCGGGCGGGAATTGAACCTCGTGCTTACAAGACAAACGTGTTACCCACTAAGCTAACTAGGCTGGGATAGATGTGTTTTATACTTTAACTTTAAAAGTAGAAACACACTATTTACACGTCACTGGGCTTACGTGTCTTAAGGTCAGTGTGGCTATCATGAACGAAAATACCTACCTACAATATTATGGGAAAACTTTTTTTTTAAAGAGGTTTTGACAGAGGGAACTGTAACTGCTATGGTCTTATCGTCCCGAAATCGAAGAGAGAAGGAA
>NW_007390973.1:0-1325 GCF_000475195.1 Diaphorina citri | reverse complement strand
AAAAAAAAAAAAAAAAAAAAAAATAGTTGTTCCCCCAGAGTCTTATGTGTAGGTATTTTAGATTCTAGTTTTTGTCCTTTATCTCTGGTGCATGAAACATATCAGTTTGCACAAGAAACTAATATCAATGTTGGTTTAGTTCACAAACTATATTGACCGTAGAACGTAAAATTTCCTAACCCACCTCATGGTAACCGTAGCTAAATGTGTCGAAAATTTGATTCTTAATAACTCAAATCTGGATGATTGGGTCACCTTTAGCGTTGAGTTAAATTTCCTAACCCACCTCATGGTAACCGTAGCTAAATGTGTCGAAAATTTGATTCTTAATAACTCAAATCTGGATGATTGGGTCACCCCTGGTGTTGAGTATTTTAGTGTCACGTATAAGTATCGTCATGGTATTTAGAAATGTCACCTCCATTTCTTAGTTTGATTTTATTTACTTTCAACTTCTTTATCTTGGAATAATTTCGTGGTATTTCATAAATCGCTGCCAAATTTAGACCTACAATTTTGTTGATTTTACTAATTCGCCCGGAGTTTGTTAAATTTTAAAAAATGATAAAAACAAATCAGAAATAAAAAAATAAATGATAAGTTCCCCGCCATTTATCAGATTACAAGCATACTCAAGAAATGTCAGAAAATTCGGGCTGCTCTTTTGCGAATTTTATTTTCAGTTGAGTTTTTTAGTGTCACGTATAAGTATCGTCATGGTATTTAGAAATGTCACCTCCATTTCTTAGTTTGATTTTATTTACTTTCAATTTCTCTATCTTGGAATAATTTCGTGGTATTTCATAAATCGCTGCCAAATTTAGACCTACAATTTTGTTGATTTTGCTAATTCGCCCGGAGTTTGTTAAATTTTAAAAAAATATAAAAACAAATCAGAAATAAAAAAATAAATGATAAGTTCCCCGCCATTTATCAGATTACAAGCATACTCGAGAAATGTCTGAAAATTCGGGCTGCTCTTTTGCGAATTTTATTTCCACAAGATTTTCCTTTTCAACATAACTTTGAAACTTTCGCATTTCACCTTACCAACTTTTTATATTTTAATCAAATGTTACCGTTTTGACACATGGTACACAAAAATATCACGGTATAACGAGCTTAGGCATAACTTTATAACGAATCTCTGCTTTTTCGATAAGGCGCTTAATTCTTTCTTTCTTTATTTTTTATGAATTCCTATTATTTCAAACTCCTTTAGTCCTTTTCGTACTCAAGACATGGCACAGTATTCAAGCGAGGTGTAAACACAATGTCAAACAAAGATCAAAGTAGGACGTCGATTTTGATTTCTGGATTTTTTT
>NW_007390972.1:0-1325 GCF_000475195.1 Diaphorina citri | reverse complement strand
TTTTTTTTTTTTTTTTTTTTTTTAAGAGGTTTGACAGAGGGAACAAACTGTAACTGCAGGCTATGGTCTTATCGTCCCGAAAATCGAAGAGAGAAGGAAGACAGGACAGGAGAAAGCCAGCTGTTCCGAGAACGAACATTATCCCATCAGGATAAAATCCGTCCCGGGCGGGAATCGAACCTGTCGATCAATGTGAATCGACTATCGACGGCAATCGACCATGTGTGGACACACCTTAGCAATCTACCTATAATACCATATTGGTACATAGGTTGATATCTACCTAGATCCTTACATAGTATTGACTTATACCTAGGTAGCTAGTGATACCTATTCGGAAAGAAGGGAGGTAAACCACATTCCATTCACACGTGCATTCGAATCCAATCTCATCGTTTTTGACCATGACCAAATATCAAGGTGAGATGTTTTATTTTCCGAGAACAAACCTCGTCTTCTTCTTCTTCTTCTTCTTCTTCTCCTTCTTCTTCATCCTCTTCTTTTTCTTCTTCGTCTTCTTCTTCTTCATCCTCTTCTTCTTCTTCTCCTTCTTCTTCATCCTCTTCTTTTTCTTCTTCGTCTTCTTCATCCGCTTCTTTTTCTTCCTCGTCTTCTTCTTCTTCTTCTCCTCCTTCTTCTTCATCCTCTTCTTTTTCTTCTTCTTCGTCTTCTTCTTCATCCGCTTCTTTTTCTTCTTCGTCTTCTTCTTCATCATCCTCTGCGAAACTTGACCCTTTGATGGTCTAGACCAGGGATCATGTGAGGGAGGATTCATTAACCCTTTAATAACTTTATTTATTTATTTATTTAGACAGAAATTGTTTAAAAGCAGAGAGAACCCTTTGAAGAACTGCCAGCTCGCTAGGCTGGTTAGGGTTAGCTGTTCTCCTCCCTGTTTATAGTCCCACAGCCAGACGCAAGTCTACTCTCTGTTTAACGTCCCCTAGCCAGACAGTAAATCCCGACTCTATGCTCTTTGCTCTCCAGTGTGTATTTAGTTTATGAGTCAAATGTTAATGAATCAAATAAAAATATAGGCAAATACCTATACTTACAAAGTAAACAATGAGTTATGTAATTGCCTATTTTGATTTGAACTTAGGAGATAACCCATGGTCTCTGGTTCACGGTCAAATAGGCACCTATACCTAATAATAAATTAAATGCAAATGCAAATGCAATTTCTTTGTGTTATTATGTCACAACTTTGGTGCTCACTGCAGCATTGTAGGATTTTTCCCAATACATACTCGTATCTCAATAATCCTAACAACCAATGTTTACCTACCATGCTGGCACCGGTCGCTATGCGCATTTACATGTCA
>NW_007390971.1:0-1325 GCF_000475195.1 Diaphorina citri | reverse complement strand
CAAAGTGTGCCAAATATATATTCGTGTGCCAAAGTTAACTTATATTCGTGTGCCAAAGTGTGCCAAATATATATTCGTATGCCAAAGTTAACTTATATTCGTGTGCCAAAGTGTGCCAAATATATATTCGTGTGCCAAAGTTAACTTATATTCGTGTGCCAAAGTTAACTTATATTCGTGTGCCAAAGTGTGCCAAATATATATTCGTGTGCCAAAGTTAACTTATATTCGTGTGCCAAAGTGTGCCAAATATATATTCGTGTGCCAAAGCTTGCCAAATAGTGTAGCAAATACTTTTTCATTAGTCTCATTACACTGTGCAGCAAATACTTTTACATTAGTCTCATTACACTGTGTAGCAAATACTTTTTCATTAGTCTCATTACACTGTGTAGCACATACTTTTTCATTAGTCTCATTACACTGTGTAGCAAATACTTTTTCATTAGTCTCATTACACTGTGTAGCAAATACTTTTTCATTAGTCTCATTACAGTGTGTAGCAAATACTTTTTCATATTGATAGATTCTGACGTAACTTTGTGAAGATTCATCTTGAAAAGAAGAACACAAATCTTTTACTCTTCACAGTTGGGGGAGGGGTTTTTGTTAACTTATATTCGTGTGCCAAAGTTAACTTATATTCGTGTGCCAAAGTTAACTTATATTCGTATGCCAAAGTTAACTTATATTCGTGTGCCAAAGTTAACTTATATTCGTGTGCCAAAGTTAACTTATATTCGTATGCCAAAGTTAACTTATATTCGTATGCCAAAGTTAACTTATATTCGTGTGCCAAAGTTAACTTATATTCGTGTGCCAAAGTTAACTTATATTCGTGTGCCAAAGTTAACTTATATTCGTGTGCCAAAGTTAACTTATATTCGTGTGCCAAAGTTAACTTATATTCGTGTGCCATTTTTTATTGTTTATTCAAACAGACATGTTTCGCCATTGCTGGCATCATCAGTGTAAACTGTAAAAAATTGCACATAAGAAAAAGAAAGCTAACAAAAAAGGGGAACAAATTGACAAATTGACCAGATCAGTAAAAATTTTAAATTTAAAAAGTTACGTCAGAATCTATCAATATGTTATATTCGTGTGCCAAAGTGTGCCAAATATATATTCGTGTGCCAAAGTTAACTTATATTCGTGTGCCAAAGTGTGCCAAATATATATTCTTATATTCGTGTGCCAAAGTGTGCCAAATATATATTCGTGTGCCAAAGTTAACTTATATTCGCGTGCCAAAGTGTGCCAAATATATATTCGTGTGCCAAAGTTAACTTATATTCGTGTGCCAAAGTTAACTTATATTCGTG
>NW_007390970.1:0-1325 GCF_000475195.1 Diaphorina citri | reverse complement strand
ATTAAAAAAAAAAAAAAAAAAAAATTAGTAGGCACTTGGCTAACTGAACTACCTTGCACATTCTTCTCTTTTATCTGTAACACTAATGAAATACCTAAATACATTTTCCAATATAAATAGCATCATTGAATCACACCACCAGCTGATGGTTGCTGTTGCAAATCTTTCACAGATAAAAATCAGAATGATTTCAGCCTAATCGATCATGCCCCCAAGACCTAAATAGGTGCCCCCTCTGAGCACATTAAATTTCAGCTCTAGGCTTTCCAATCCCAGTACTTCTTAAGGTGGACGAGAAAAGTTATTCTCGCTTCCTTCGCCCCAAAAGAATGCCAATACAGTAGAAATAGCTAGAAAAATAACAAGAATAAAAACACAAAACATGAGGTCCACCTGATAGTGAGTGGCTGGCCTTAGGCCTGACTGTTGGTGGAGACTGCCTGGAAACTACTGGTCGAGTATTCCAGGCCACTTGCCTGATTGATACAATGATACAGATACACGGTGTTACGCAGAGCTGAGCCAGCTGACGGTTAGAGCTGAGCCAATGCAGCCAGTGTGATAAGGGCTTGAGCCTATAGGTAATGAGCCGTTATCCCGCATATATTGTGTTCATCAGTTATAGAGCACGCTCTTTTTTAGCATATTCTCTAAAATTGTGGAGGCACCTTGAGATAGAGGTCTTATCGTCTCACAATTGAAGAGAGAAGAATAGGAGAAAGCTAGCCGTTAAGAAAACGAACCTTATGCCGAACGTCTCGTCTGACAGATTAAGGTTTCACAGACCGGAGTGTGTCATACCGTCTTAACGTGTGTGGCGGAAAAAGCTCGAGACCCAGGTCTGTGAGAAGAGGTCAGCAGGAGTGGCTGGTCTAAAACAAGGTGGATCAGAAGTGTCTGCGCCAGCCTAGTTTAAGTTAGCTTGAAAGGTAACATCCCTGAAAACCCCTGCTCGTACTTTTCATATATTTTTCTTGCTAAGTAAATAAAAATGAATGATGCTCCTTTGCTTTCTATATACGTGTATACTTTTTGTAATATTAACGTTACCGTTTGAACTTCAAGGTTGATGAAGCTATCACAGAAACAACATTTTGAACGAGGTACCTACATAATTAATATTGTGTTCTGTTGGGCAGAAATGCCGGTACATCCTAGAAGAAAAGTGTAAATGTATAATATGTAGGAAATAAAAATACAAACAGCTTTCTAATTTATTGTTTATAAAAAAAAAATTACCGGAAACAAGATATTGTAAGAAAACCTCTTTTTTAGCCGCCATTTTGGAGAAATCATTACGGTACGGGATTACGGTACATCCTAGA
>NW_007390969.1:0-1326 GCF_000475195.1 Diaphorina citri | reverse complement strand
CAGAGCTGTTTCATTGTCCATCATCACAATTGTTATGGTTATATTCACGGTCATGGATGAGACTCGTTTCCCGGATACCGGGTGTTACTGGATTCGATCCCTGTCGAGGCATGAATTTTTATTCTCGTTTACTTGAGAAATTACTTACTTTACTTGCTTTCCGAGTCTGGAACCACCTCAGATATGTACGATACCAGAATGTTTGATGTCTGAGAAATTTACCATATCATAATAGAGCTCTAAAGGTAAGGTGATAGAGAACTAAAAACTCGAATCTCCTATATGATAAAGCTACACATAGTGGACGCCATCGATCAATGTCGACTGAAACCGTACACTGCCTCGACAACATGGATTCACCTCTTCGATCGACGGCGTCGAATATATGCGTACACAGCTTAAGTGACATAGCAAGATACATTGCGTCCCTGTATATTTGACTTAGTTTTTTTCTGCGTACCCACCTAAATATTTGCCTAAACGTATTACGAGCATGTGCGTGTTATCAACATTAAAATGTATCTTGATATCGTTACAGATCCTGAATTAGAATAACTAATAACCATAACTTAATAGTAGGAACGTCCTTTTTACTTTCCATTTTAAATCATTACATGAAAGTAAAATCAAAAAATTAAATCAAGAATGATAATAAACTGAATATTAAACAAATAAAGTAGGTACATATGTATTCTTTAACCACGATCGAATAAACTACGGGCTAAAAAATTCCCGGAGGGACGGACCCAGCTTGTTACTTTCTATCATGATGCCCGTGTCTATTATTTGGTAAGTATTTTGTTTATTTTCTTTATACCTTGGAAGAGTTTGAGGGTATAAAGAGCGGGAAGATTGATGCTGGATCCAGGAATCCTGTGATAGAAGAAGATATTGACAGACCAAAAACCAAGTTCCAGTGCAAAATTCACCGAGGAAAAGGACCTCTACTGAGCCCCTAAAAGTCTGATTGGGACCAAAAGCTAAAATAAATTAAGCATATGATAAGCCGTTTGAGAGTCATGGTGGAATAAACAAACTGAAAAAATTTAAAACCATAAAACTTGAACTTACTTCGTTCTTTCAACTTAGAACTAGAAATA
The DNA here is from genome assembly GCF_000475195.1 of Diaphorina citri. Classification (NCBI taxonomy): domain Eukaryota; kingdom Metazoa; phylum Arthropoda; class Insecta; order Hemiptera; family Psyllidae; genus Diaphorina; species Diaphorina citri. The sequence continues at coordinate 226 of NW_007390969.1, read as the reverse complement.
GGCAAAACATCCGAATACCTTAGTTCCAAGTTCTAACCTTATTGCATCTACTTACCTATTCACCATATTCAGGTTTACTTTCATTCCACGGGAAACAATAGCCACTACATACGGCGAGAAGTTGGCATAAAAATATGCTAATGTCGTGAACCTCGGTTTATTTTTCTAAACCAAATCTTGAAAAAGAACAAATGTGATTCGTCCGGTTGGGTTGGTAATAAAATTG
>NW_007390968.1:0-1326 GCF_000475195.1 Diaphorina citri | reverse complement strand
TTTTTTTTTAATATGAGTGTTCCAACGCCATTTCTATTTCGTAGCAATGGAACAATGGCTACATTACCCTCTTGTGGTCTGTGTATTAATACCTTAGCGGATTTATAGTAACGTTCAAACCTTAAAATAATCTTGAAAAATCTCCTTTTTGTCTCCAGATTGAACGGGCACATTTCTCACTAAGGTTTGATCAATACGAGAAAGCGAGCCTGTATAAGAGCAATACTCATTTTAAACTAGAGGTACGTACACACCAATTGACCGAGCAAAGAGAGCTCAAAGATTCAACTCAATGAGTTCCCATAGTGGCCACTGCGCTCGCCTTGCATGCGCGAAACCCGGGTTCGATTCCCGGCTGAGTCAAAAAATTGTATCATGCAAATGATTGATTTCATGACTGACTAGGGTCAAGAAATTTGTATAATGCAAATAATTGATTCCGTGACTCGCTCAAGAAATTTGTATCATGCAAATGATTGATTCCGTGACTGGATGTTGCGGGGCCCACTCAGCCTCGTGAGGAAAATTTAGTAAAGATGACAATATAAATGCGCATAGCGACCGGTGCCAGCATGGTAGGTAAACATTGGATTTTAGGATTATTGAGATATTGGGAAAATGCTACAATGCTGCAGTGAGCACCAAAGTTGTGACATAATAACACAAAGAAACTGCATTTACAATAAATTTTAAACCAACTTTCTCTTATTCCAGTCAACTCAATACGAGTCGATCAACGTCGACCTCAAACACGCTCTGCAGTCCGCAGACCACCTGTTCGATTCCAGCCTCGACCTGACCATTTTCGGCCACCCCTGGACCTCTCGCCAAATCTACCGGAATATTCAGCGCGGCCGACAACGCAAGAGAGGCTCAAGTGAGGCCAGGCGAAGTTTTGAGCTGCTGGCCTCGCTGAGATGTGACGACAAGAATTTGCATTATAAGGTTCAAGCGCTGCATGAGGTGAGTAATAGAATAGGCTTCCTCTGTTAGAGTTTCCCCTAGAAAAAAATTGCCGGCGGCCGAAGGCCGATCACATAAATACAATATTAATTTACAGGCATGAACAAATAATACTTGCTTTTACCCCGTTGTAAAATTACCAAAAATCACATCATAGGTACCCATAACTTCAACTTTTATACGAAATACTCAACCACACCGGGGATTTAGCTCTACTAACGGTGATGCGTTAGATTATTTTTTTAAGGGGTTTGGTAGAAGGAACTGTAACTGCTAACGTCTTATGTCCCGAAATCGAAGAGAGAAGAAAGACAGGATAGGAGAAAGCCAGCCGTTCCGAGAACGAACATTATCCGTTCAGGA
>NW_007390967.1:0-1326 GCF_000475195.1 Diaphorina citri | reverse complement strand
CAGTGCTGAAGCCAGAGGGACTTTCAATGTTGAAGCAAGGCCGAGAAGGGAACAAAATTCTGAAGCAAATTTCCGTACCTACTGAAAGAAGAGAAGGGACTTTGGCTAAAGAGAATAACAAAGTTGAAGCAAGAGGATAGGTAGTCATATTATAATGCTGAAGAGAAGGTAATTTTGCTGAAGGAGGAGGAAACTTAACTGCTGAATCAAGAGGGTATAACAATGCTGACGAAGGGAACAATGATGAGGGAATTTCCCTGCTGAAGGAAGAGACAGAAATTTAGCTGGAGGAAAAGTAAAAAGCTGAAGAGAAGGGAATTTTTCTAGTGGAAGAGAAGGGAATTTTGCTGAAGGAAGAAAAGGGTATTCAGCTGGATGAAGAAGAGGGAATTTTGCAAAAGGAAGAGCAGAGAAGGGAATTTTTCTGAAGCAAGAAGAGAAGGGATTTTTGCGAAAGGAAGGGACGGGAATATATCGATCTCCTGACTCGGCAACGCGCCAGTGACGTAACGGGAGGGAAAAATCTCGTCCCGTGTATAAAAATCCCTCGTTCCAAACATTCCCGCGTTTCCCGTCACCGGGTTTCATTCAGCATCCCGGTATCCACGACTAGTACAAAGTGTACTAAGTCAGTACATAGTGTACTTGACGGAATTATTTCCATGGAATATGGGTACTAGTTTTTGGACGGAAAACTTTGGACTTGGCAACAAACGACTGTAGGAATTAGTAAACATAGTAAAATCCGTAACAAAATGATTGCATTGCAATGTTTGGATTTTTGGTGCTGCTTTGGCTGAAATAGTAAGTAACCAACGCAACGATAACGGCATAAATGGACAGAACAGGTTCAACAAAAATACCTAGCTGGGAAGAAAAAACAGAAGTCGGAAAAAGCTAAATACAAGAACACTCGAAGACATTCTAGTACCATATCACAGCTGTTTCACTGGAGACGAGATAGAACTTGGCCAAAGTGTTGTTATGTGGGAGAATGGAATATGAAATGCCATTGTTTTATCCCCCCACGCGAATGTTTGTTTAGGGAAACTTTTTCAAGAGGGAGTAGAGAGGAGGACATTTAATAGGATGATTTTCATATTAGCATACAATTTCTTGTTTACTCAAAAATATTGTTGGGCAAACACGCTGAGCTGAGCGGACGTATATTGGATGGGAGTGGCTAATGGGAATAATAATGGGATATCGGAATGGGTTCCCCAGGATGGGGGATGAGGGTATTCTATACCCATGATGAAGTTTAATTTATAAAATAAATATATAATTGACCATGATTAATAATCCTATCAAACCAATTTTAAATAT
>NW_007390966.1:0-1326 GCF_000475195.1 Diaphorina citri | reverse complement strand
GAGGTTTGCTTGTTGGTCTCGATGTTTTTTTTTTTTTAGGGGGGGGAGGGTTCAAAGCTCTTTTTTTTAATCCAGGTCTACAGCCTCATGTTGGCAACTTTTTAATGGAACTTAAACATCGTCCTTCTTTTGTTCCTTTATAAGTATACCCATTAGTATCTACTTTTGAGGAACGATTTTCTTCTGTATATTATTCTGGCCCATGTGGGACGTTTTGTACGCACCTGCGCTTCTACAAAAGACCTATTGCTTGTTTCATGAGCGATTTCTCAACCGATACGCAGAAAAAACGTTGTTCCGTTTGTTATCAACATTTTCTGCGCGAGGAGCATCGAGTCTAACGTCAGTCAGGAGTGAAAAGTGATTCGCCAAATATCCTCCTAGGAGTCAATTTTCCATGTTTTTTTTCCTTGGCACATCACTTCATCAAGAGTTTTTCGCACGCAAAGTACAAATTGTTTGGGTGAATGGTTTGTCAATTATGATTATTAAGGACACAATCCCAGTGTTGCCTTTCACTAAAACAAGATACCATGAGGGCATGAGTTGCAATAGGTGTCAAAGTATCGAGATTGAGCAGAACAATAAAGAACAAGACTTGCAGACGTGCATCAGGCTTGCAGACGGGTGGTGCAATGCACCTCTGCACCTCGCCCTCAAGGTGGGTTTGTGGAGCACTTTGTTTTAGAGCAAGAAACTTTCCTCGCAGACTGAAATATGCTACTGGGTTTTAAGACTTTTAAGGAGATGTTTTAAGAAGGTAGACTTTTTTTTAGGAAATCTCGGAATTTAGGATTTCGAAAAGGTCTTGTTTTGGTGAATGTCCTTTTGGACAGATGTTGTAATTTGTAATACACCTCTGCGTTATAGTTGGGTCATGGAGTGCTTTGTTTTAACATTGTATGTACATACCTTGTGAAAATAGTTGTAAAAAAAGTCGTGAAAGCCCTACTACAGCTAATTTTTGGACGATTCTCGCATGTACATATGCACCACACTTACCTACACTTCTATTAAATTGGTATCTTGTATGACATAAGCAGAATCCATATCTGATGGCAAAGCTTACATTGATAAGATCTCATACTAATCATATGAGATCCTGACTTTAGCTCTATCTTATGGACAGATAAGTTCATGCTTCACTGATCTTCCCCAGTATCTTATGAATCAGTAAGTGGACCCTAGACAGAGCCCTGTATTGTCTCGCAATATTTTTCCACGAGACGGGAAAGTTTTAGTCTCACTGTACATCAAAAGCTCGAGAAACGCCAGCCTAGTTAGCTTAAGTTGGTAGTGCGTCTGCCTTGTAAGCGCTAGGCCGCG
>NW_007390965.1:0-1326 GCF_000475195.1 Diaphorina citri | reverse complement strand
CTGTCGCTTTCCATGTCGTGTACTGAAACAATAAATAGAATAAACCATGAGGAGAGAATTAAATAAAAGGACTGTGGGTAATTGGGTATACGGTTAACCTAGTGATAATGAGCTGCCATGCAAAAAGGTCCAAGGTGTGATGCATAGTAATGACCAGTTCCCACCCTTGAAAAAAAAACTGATATTACTTAGGCGCGTTTCGCACTGAGGTAACACGTCGCAAGATGCTACTGCTTACGTCCTGAATCTTGTTCAAAGAAACATGAACTTTCACATTGGGGTAACAACTAACAACATGTGACAATAAAAATGAATCGCGTAGGTATCAAAAAATAATTTTTCCCACAAACAATCACAAATAGCAACTAACAAAACTCCAGACTGTTGGTGTTGAAGTAACACTGTTACTTGTTTCCAGGGTTCAAGTAGCAGCATGTATCCTCAGTGAGGAAGGTTTCATTTGAAATAATGGTCTGGTCTTTGAAGATGCATGCTACGTAGCATCTTGCGACGTGTTACCTCAGTGTGAAAGCCGCCTTAGAGTGCAAAATATTTCAAGAGATTACGTTTCGTTCTCTCCTGATGACCCAGCATCTAAGTGGAACGCGCGTGAATAAAAACGGCGCGATGAAAAAAGACACTTCGTCTAGTTAAATTCAGTCGTTTAGTTAAATTGGAAGGTAGCGCGCCTGCTTTGTAAGCGCTAGGTCGCGGTTCGATTCCCGCCTGAGGCGGATTTTATCCTAAACAGTCGAGGTTCGTTCTCGGATTTTCGAAACGGGCTAGCTTTCTCCTATCCTGTCTTCCTTCTCTAGTTTTCGGGACGATAAGACCTTAGTCGTTATATTTCCCTCTATCAAACGTCTACAAGAGAAAAAACCAAACCTTTTTTTTTCTTCTTCTTCTTCTTCTTCTTCTTCTTCTTCTTCTTCTTCTTCGGAAGACTAGTTTTCTTTTACCTTAGTAAGTTCAATAACAACATCATCCACAGCAATGTTGCTTCCATTCTCAACATCAATAGTGATGGGTATGGTTTGCCCAGGTACAAAGCCGGAGAATGGCGCAGACACGGACAACTGTAGGGGACCTGATTGACACCACAGACAGCAGAAGTTCTTGCTCACTTCCTGATTGATCGGTTCCTGAATGAAACAGAGAAACAGCGAGTGAAAAAACAGAAGATAAAAAAGAGAAACAGAAGTTAAAAAGCAATGAAACTTGTGATCTTATGTTGCTTGCAAATCAACTTCTTTTTTTTTCGCCTTTTCCCGTGTTCAGACGAGGTCGGCGTTTTTCGTCAGCCTTTCAATCAGCCCTAACTAGGGT
>NW_007390964.1:0-1326 GCF_000475195.1 Diaphorina citri | reverse complement strand
AATAATTTAATGATAGGAAATTCTCTCCAGGTGTATTTTCCTTTCGAGAAACTTTCGGAAAAGGAACCGATTCCCATGAAGCGCCATCTTGGATTTCCTATTTCGAACTGGTTTCCCTTAAAAGATGGGAATGTTCTTCAGAAGAGGGGAACGACTAGGATTCCAAAGAAAAAATACGCGTTTACATGTTTTGACAATATTTGATCCATTGACACAGAAGTCCAAGGAATTTTTTTGTTCTAACTCACTCTTCACCCGTCTCTAGTTATGTCCTACCTATTTATCTTCAAATCGGCCTTTTCGTTCTATTTGCTACCATGTGACTGTTTCCCATAATACTCGTATGTAATCTAATTCAGGACAGCCACACTACTATCACGTCACGTGACGTAACATGATGGTAGTGTGACTGTCTTGAACGAAATTACCTACAATATTATGGGAAAACTTCGAACTACATCTTTCTGACTTCCCTTGAAATAACTGTCCAAATGTATTTTTTTCGTAAAGATCGTCAAAAATAATAAATAATCCGAAAAGATTTTTTTTTAAAAAAAAGTATTTCTTCGTATTCCCTTCTTTTTTCTTCTCTTTTCTTCTGTTCCCTCGTTTTGCCGTTCTTCTTTCTCCTCCTACCTTTATCTACCTTCTCGTTTCTTCTCTTCCTTCTCCTTCCACGTTTTTCCTTCTAGTCTTCCTCTTCCCCGTTCTCTTCTCACTCTTGCTCCTTTCTTCTCTCCCTTATTCTTCATTCCCTTTTCTTCTCTTTCTTCTTTCTCCCCCTTTCTTTACCTACCCTCTCGTTTCTTCTCTTTTTCCTCCTCCATTTCTTCACCTTTACTTCCCCACTCTTCCTCCGTTCCTTCAAATCGATTTCATAACCAGGAGTACCGGCATTTACTTTGACGAGGTTGGAGGCAGCGTCAGCGGCAACTTTGAAGTTCCCATTGCGTGCTGTCAGTGGAGGAAACGACTGGGGAGATTGTCCTTCGGGGTGTTGCCTTAGGCAGAACTAAGACTAGAATTTTTTAACTGTATGATTCTTCTCCTATGGGTTCCTCTAGAGTCTAGGTGTAGGGGCAATCTTCTACGAATCTACGAAAGATGGCTTGAGGTTATACAAATCTAAAATCTATGGGTTCCTATACCTACCTACTTCCTTTTCGAATTCTGGCTAACTTAGCCTATGGCACTGCCTTAGACAATACTGGAATGTTTTGTATGATTCTTCTCCTACGAGTTCCTATATTTCCTATTCGAACGCTGGCTTACTTAGACTACTAGGGTACTGCCTTGCGCAAATCCAAATCTGGAATGTGTTGACTT
>NW_007390963.1:0-1326 GCF_000475195.1 Diaphorina citri | reverse complement strand
CTCTTCCTTTCCTTCTTAGCTTCTCACTATTCTCCTCCTCCTGCCCCTCTTCGTTGTCTCCTGGTCTTCCCTTTACTTCTACGTTTTTGTCTCCTTTCTATCCTTTCGTCTCTTTTCCTTCCTCTTCCGTCCCTTTGTCTCTTCTCCTCCCTCCTCGCTCTCCCTTTATTCTCCCCCTCCTAGGACGTAGGAAAGTCCTGTTTGCCTAGCGCAACATTTATCTTGTTTGAAAGTTTAGGAAGTGGAGGAGACGAACAAATGAACACACGGGGAAAGAGTGTGGAGAGAAAAACCTGGAGTTTACTAGATAGAATAGAAATAGAAAGATAGTAATGGAATGGAGTAGGAGGAGGAGGAATGGAGGAGAATGGAGTAGAAGTAATGGAATGGAGTAGTAGAGGAGAAGAGAAACGAATAGGAAAACAGAGAGAAATAAGGCCTAGGTAAAAATAAAATTAAAAAAAAACACACACACACACACACACACACATAGTAATAAGAAAAAATAGTAGGTATAAGAAGAAATACTAATAGGTTGGAATGAAAAGATGAAGTAGAGAATAGGTATAATAGAATGACCCCTTTTTTAAGGCTTTTAGGAACAGTGAAATCAAGTTTGTTTGTTTGCTTTTTTTTAAAGCCCCAAAATTAGATGGAAATCACACTCACCACACACACGCACACCCGGAAACCACTATGGGCGTGTGTTGGAGACTTACAAAAAGGGCGTGCATACAAAATACAAATGTATATTTTTTGGAGTAGGAGATTTTAAGGAGGAGGAAGGGGGAGGAGAAGGAAGAGGTTTAAGAAGGAGGGGGGATTAATGTGACGGATGGACATGGCAGTAAATCTCTTTCAAATTTGACTAGTTAAAAAAGATGTACGTTCTCGGAACGGCTGGCTTTCTCCTATTCTGTCCTTCTTTTCGATGTCGGTACGATAAGACCTTGGCAGTTAGAGTTCCCCTATCAAACCTCTTCAGAAAAAATCTCTGTTTCTCTCTGATTCTTCGCAGTAAATCTCTTTCAAATTTGACTAATTAAAAAAGATGTACGTTCTCGGAACGGCTGGCTTTCTCCTATTCTGTCCTTCTTCTCTTCGATGTCGGTACGATAAGACCTTGGCAGTTAGAGTTCCCTCTATCAAACGGCAAACCTCTTCAGAAAAAATCTCTGTTTCTCTCTGATTCTTGCCAGATATCGTGTTTGCAAAAAGTTCCAACATGGGAATTTAGAGTTGCAACACTTAACAAATCCAAGTTACAACTTGGAGTAAAGTTAAATTGTATGTATGTACTTAGTTTCTTGGATATATACATTCCTG
>NW_007390962.1:0-1326 GCF_000475195.1 Diaphorina citri | reverse complement strand
TAATGGCCAAAAGGCGCTTGCCTGGTAAACGGGAGGGCTCGGGTTCAATCTCAGCCAAGACATAGAATTCTTTCCTCACTTATTTGAGAATGTGAGCACACAATGACAAAGCTCGAAGGGTTGGGTGGAAAAGAACGCGTTCTCGCCTAGTGGTTACCTTTCATTCAAGTTATTAGCCCAATGCAAAATCCACTAAAATATCAGGTATTAAATCTGATGGGTGTAAACTTTATCATCACACCCGATGACATAAAAATAAACATAGTACTATGGTGGATAGTGTTAAAATAAACGTAGTACCTTCCTATAGTGCTATAGTAATAATACATAGTACCTGTAGTACTATGGTGTTATGGCACTGAAGATTTTCAGTGATTTTGTTGTCTCCACTAATAATGATTTCAGTTGAGCAGCTTAGTGGGTTTCTCATCCAGGTCACTACCTATATTTTAGTGGATTTTGCATTGGGCTAATAACTTGAATGAAAGGTAACCACTAGGCGAGAACGCGTTCTTTTCCACCCAACCCTTACGAGCTTTGTCATTGTGTGCTCACATTCTCAAATAAATGAGGAAAGAATTCTATGTCTTGGCTGAGATTGAACCCGAGCCCTCCCGTTTACCAGGCAAGCGCCTTTTGGCCATTACGCCACTGGGGCAGTTTTGCGAATTAATCAACATTCACTTGAAGAGTTACAGGCTGTAGACCAGGAGTTTCGAAGATTTTCCAAGGTCACTTATTGGAACCAGAGCGGAGTTAACGAATTCATCACCAACCCCATTTTTAGTGAACGTTCACGAATTCAGTCCGAGTACTTTTTCTAGGAACAGATTCACCATTTTCCTCAGGCTCCCAGCCCTGATTCCGTATGCACCTGCAACGAGTCATAAAAAACAGAGCGACGTTGCCAAGTTTCACTCGAAAGAGAGAAATTAGTACAAAGCTGTTTCAACTTTTTTTTTTATGTCTCGCAGATATGAGTCCCGAGATGACAATGAGGAAACTTAAACGATCCCAAAGTTTGACGGAATTGGTTCTAATCAGAGTAAAAACAGTTCTAATAGCTAGAAGGTATAAAATAGGAAGAGGAGAAGAATTGAGAGATGAAAGGAAATAGAAGAAATGAGAACAGCTAACAGCGCCAGCGGTGTGAATTTCTCACTAGCATTCCAAGCACAAAGTCGAAAAACTTGAATCTAGGTTCTAGGGGGAATCAAAACGCATTTGCTTTCCTTGTGTGATACCTCAGCCACGGAGATCTTGGTTTCACAAGATGAACTAAAATTCGAATCTTCAGCTCACTAAAGTTGTCCAACGTCGAGTGTG
>NW_007390961.1:0-1327 GCF_000475195.1 Diaphorina citri | reverse complement strand
AAATTCCGTTGGTCCTCATTTTTCCTGCTCTATGACTTTGAAACATCACACAAGTAAGCGCAACTGATCTATTGCATACCCTCTCTCGGGAGACGAGCAACCAGACATAGAATAATCAAAAGTGATAAATACTCATAAGGTTACGGGTTTGATTCCCGTCCCGGGCAGACTTTATCCTAAACAGATAAGGTTCCGTAGAAGAAAAAGAAAAATTCCGTTGGTCCTCATTTTTCCTGCTCTATGAATTTGAAACATCACACAAGTAAGCGCAACTGATCTATTCTTATCTACATATTTATACACGACTGAGAAATAGTTGAAATTCCTTGTTTTCGTATCCGGAGTCCCCCCTCGGGGTGAGTCGTTCGAAATACAAGGAATTCATCAGTGTTTCTTGAGTTCCCTTGAATTTAGTTCTCTTGAGCTCCCAGGGTTCTTTGCTATAAGTTTGGGCTGCCATAGTCAAATCAGAAGGACGGTTCAATGTCAAAGATATTTTTTTTTTTTTTCCCAGAGGTTTGATGGGGGAAGAAAAAGAAAAATTCCGTTGGTCCTCATTTTTCCCGCTCTATGACTTTGAAACATCACCCAAGTAAGCGCAACTGATCTATTATGAAGATTATGACGAGAGGGAGAGAGATGAAAATGAAATACCGAAAGCAAGAGAGAGATAGAATAAGATACCGAAAGGAAGAGAGAGAGAGAGAGAGAGAGAGAGAAAGAGGGAGAGAGAGAAAGAGAATGAGGCAGAGGAAGAGAGAGCGGAGGAATAGATAGAGAGAGAGAGATCCGAAAATTTCATGGTTTTGGCTGACATTTTCTAACAACCGCTGCTGTCTTGAATGCATTTTAAATATTGGAAATTCGCAGCGACATTTTTTTGTCTTGAAAACCCTCGCTTGTTCTGCCCCCCGCCCTTAACATCCCCTAAGATAGGTAAGGCACCCTTTCCCTACCTTTTCAAACTTATAATTATAGCGAAATGACCTAGTTTCAGTAAAATACAAGACGAGGGTCAAAAGGAGCGTGCTAAATGCAACCAGTCGACTGTTGAGAATATTGACACCGAAATTTTATTAGACTTAAGATTGGCCTCAGAAGAATAAATTAAATGCCAAAAAAGTTGAATAGGTAGCTCTCGCATGAGAATAGGTTCGATTTTTACTTAATATTAGACCTGTCACACATGTTACGATCGCTGAAGAGATCTGGGTCGTATTCCACAAATGATTCAGCACTCCACATGCAAGAAAAAAGGTACCGTTTGTTAATACCTTCTGCACATGGAGTAAAAAAGTGAGGCTTAGGAAGTGTGGAGTTGTTTTTG
>NW_007390960.1:0-1327 GCF_000475195.1 Diaphorina citri | reverse complement strand
GGGCACCAGAGAAAAAATATTTCGTAAAATATTCGTTCTTCTTAAGCGTAGAAAGTGATTTGAAATTTAATATTTGTATTCCCTAAAAAAAAACTAAAAATACTTGATGTATTTAGATCGTAGACGAAAGGAAATTGGTATAGATAAAGTATAACAAAAGAATAATTAATTATTTTAATGGAATAATGAAAAAAAGAGACACCAGAGAAAAAATATTTCGTAAAATATTCGTTCTTCTTAAGCGTAGAAAGTGATTTGAAATTTAATATTTGTATTCCCTAAAAAAACTAAAAATACTTGATGTATTTAGATCGTAGACGAAAGGAAATTGGTATAGATAAAGTATAACAGAAGAATAATTAATTATTTTAATGGAATAATGAAAAAAAAAGAGAAATTTCCTATTTAAAGCCAAAGACATACCTACTTAACTAACTCTTACTTTATCTATGCCCTAGGAATTTAAAGCTCGATTCTTGCCTAATGGAAAATGGAAGTGAATAATCAATGTTGATATTAACTTGAGATTACCAATATTGTAGACTTAAATTTAAAACTAGGTATCTATTCAAATATAAGTGGTAAATATTAAATTTGTTACATATTTATAACTAAAATTTATTGTTTAACACTCGTGTGCAAATAATTCGGGACATTTCCATCCTTAAAGGGATCTTACAGAATTTTTTGAATGTCTTAGAAATCATTGTCTCGAATTTATCTGCACATGAGGGTATTTTAATACCTATAATAAGTTACTTTAAAAAATGTTTCTTTTTAACTACTTCTTTTTTAAGTTCATAGCTCTCTCGAATTTATCTGCACATGAGGGTATTTTAATACCTATAATAAGTTACTTTGAATACTTCTTTTTTTAAGTTCATAGCTCTTTTTTGGCATTAAATAACAACTATTATTTACGTGGGTTTATTTTCACTTTTCATTTTAACCGTAGAAAAGCGTTACAATAATATTATGGTGTAAACGTAATGAGCCCTTCTCCAAAAAAAATAACACAAACAGTTTCAATTCTGTAAATGTATAATTTTATTTTTAAAATTCAAAACCCAGAAATCCTGAATGCAAAGATACATGGGTTTATTTTCACTTTTCATTTTAACCGTAGAAAAGCGTTACAATAATATTATGGTGTAAACGTAATGAGCCCTTCTCCAAAAAAAAATAACACAAACAGTTTCGATTCTGTAAATGTATAATTTTATTTTTAAAATTCAAAACCCTAAATCTCGAGTGCAAAGATACATGCACCTTTAAAAATGCTGATTTTTTAGGGAGTTTTGGAGGTTTTTTGAATCCATATTTGGAG
>NW_007390959.1:0-1327 GCF_000475195.1 Diaphorina citri | reverse complement strand
TGTTATCAAGAAATTGCTGACTAGCATTAGAATCTTCACTAACAAGTTGGTTGACATTGTCACAGCTAGGTTGAATGGTATGTTGACTATCAACAGAATCCGCTGGAACAGGTTGTTGGTCATTGTCACCACTCAAGTGCTGATGATTATCAACAGAAGAATTGAGATCTGTTTGTAGACTAGATAAATTAGATGCACTAGTTGAATTTGTATGATTTCCTGGGTCAAATTGACTAAGAGGACTAGACGGGAACTCTTGAACACAAATCTTGCATTGGAATTGCACAACCCCTTCTGTAGAGATTTGTAATCTTTCTTTGGAACATTGTAGCATTTTGCATGAATCCACTGGCCGCATAATTCACATTCGATCATGAAATTTCCATTGACTTTGAGACAAACAGGGCAGATGTCTTTAGAAGTTTGGTTTGTTTCCATAGTGGAAAATATGATCCCAAATATTAATCACCCTCCCAAATTATGAGCACCCTCCCACTTTATAGAAACGAACGGATATAATAGTCTAACTACACATAGGTAAAAACGCAAGAATACAACTAATAAAGACATTAAATCGACCACCACAAGAGAGAAGGTTAGGACGCCATATTGAAGAAAACACAATAGGCAGAATGTGCTTTCTTGTGTTTCCTGAAAACAAAGATGCACAATAATTAGGGGTTAAAGAAGACAAAATATAGTCTATCAACTACAAATGAAATACCTCAATGACTCCTCACAACTTTCCACTCCATGTAATTATTTGGATTACTTCAAGGCATAGATTACAGCCATGCCCATCAAAGAACAGAGAAGTTTGGTTAGAAAATTTCCACCCTGACTAACACCAGAAAGAACTTTATTTAGCTAAAAAAACCCGATAACTTCCCTATCTAAATCCCTAATTTAAAAGAAAGAACCGGATCGCGATCACATCCTCCACTCCATTACGTAGATAAATAAAAACCTCTCAAGGAAGAAAGAAAACCTCTTTAAAAGTTCAAGCGTTCAAGAAAACTTTGGATTTAATAATGGAATTTTTGGAAATATCCAAAAGGTTTCTTTTGATCTTCCGTATTTTCCTTTGAAGGCTTTTAGGCCCGTATTAATAAACCAAACTATAGCGAATACTACAGGGAGGGTAGATCCTAAACAGGGTTTTTCATATTAATAAACCACGCTATTGAGAATGCAACGCTCTGCGCATGCGTCGATATTATTCCCCACTATAGTGTCGCTCATGATACCTGAAATGGTATTTGGAGAGGTAGTACCTTTCAACGGGTTGACTGTTGACTGGTCCTCACAAGCCATAGGGTTAAATGAT